>NW_028119473.1:22500-38248 GCF_965119305.1 Pelophylax lessonae | reverse complement strand
TAACTTTGTTGCTAGATAGAAAAAAAAAAAAAATATATCTCAGCCAATGAAAAGTGTCGCAGAAATTCCACACGTTTTATCGCTACGTTACCGAGCGATTTACTTTTTGCTGCATTTGACGCGACCTGTAGAGTCACCAGCTTCTCTGGCCACCCGTGTTTTTTTTTTATAGGGATGAGTGAAACTCAGAATTTATTTTGAATGTCATCGAAATTTTGGAGAAATTTGGTTAATATGGCTGTAAGCGGGAAAGGCGGAGTTAATTTTTTTTTTTTTTTATCTGTTAATTTTGTTCTATTCATTTTGTAATTTTTTTTTTTTTTTTTAAATTGGAATATCATAAAAAAGTTAATAAATTTCAGTAATTTAATTCAATAAGTGTAACTCATATTTTATATAGATGTGTTACACACACAGAGCGATATATTTCAAGCATTTCTTTAATTTTGATGATTATGGCTTACAGCTAGTGACACCCCAAAATCCAGTATCTCAGAAAATTAGAATACAGTATATCCCCGTTCTATCGCGGTTCAGTTTTGCGGTCCCGGTATTTTGCATTTTTTTTTTTTCTGTAAGGCCTATTAATATTAATTTTACTAATTAAATAATTAAATATTTTTGTGTTTTCCATTGCTCTTGCTCTCTCTCTGTATTTTTTATGTTTTTATATGTGTTTCTATTGTTTTAAAACGGTGTTTTAGTGTCGGGTCACACTTATGCGATGCGGGAAGGCTGCAAATTCGCAGCCTGTTCCCGCATCGCACACGCACCCCCGGCAGTTCACACTGCCATATGTGATACACTGGGGGTGTCAATGTAATCTTAACGACACCCCCAGTTTGATCGCATATCGCAGTGCGATCGTGCAGTTCGCACATGATCGGATCGCACAAGTGTGAACCGCTGTGCGATCCGATCCTGATGCGGCTAGAAAAAAGGGTCCCTGTGCGTGTTTGGTGCGGCTGCAGTGCGAATATAGCCATACAAACTGTATGGCTAAACTCGCACCGCACA
Organism: Pelophylax lessonae; assembly: GCF_965119305.1. Taxonomy (NCBI): domain Eukaryota; kingdom Metazoa; phylum Chordata; class Amphibia; order Anura; family Ranidae; genus Pelophylax; species Pelophylax lessonae. The sequence continues at coordinate 37,231 of NW_028119473.1, read as the reverse complement.
GCCGATCGCATGTAATTTTCGGAGCAGTGCGCTCCGATATTACATGCGAACCCGGCACACGCACAAGTGTGAACCGGGGCTTAAAGACCTTAAAATGCTTTTAAAAGTACAGTGAAAGTTATAAAAACATGCCTAGAGTGTATTTAAATAGGGTCTTTCTATTTTGCAGATTGTCACTTTTTGCGGGTAGGTCCGGAACATAACCCCCGCGATGGAGGGAGGTTTACTGTATTACATAAGACCAATAAGAAAAAAAAAAAAAAAAAAGGAATTTTTAAAAAACAGAAATGTTTATTTCGTGAATAGTCTGTCCATGTACAGTATAGAATGCACTCAATACTTGGTCGGGGCTCCTTTTGCATAAATTACTGCATCAATGCGGCGTGGCATGGAGGCGATCAGCCTGTGGCACTGCTGAGGTGTTATTGAAGCCCAGGTTGCTTTGATAGCGGCTTTCAGCTCATCTGCATTGTTGGGTCTGGTGTCTCATCTTCCTCTTGACAATACCCCACAGATTCTCTATGGGGTTTAGGTCAGGCGAGTTTGCTGGCCAATCAAGCACAGTGATGCCATGATCATGTGACCAGGTATTGGTAGTTTTGGCAGTGTGGGCGGTGCCAAGTCCTGCTGGAAAATGAAATCAGCATCTCTATAAAGCTGGTCAGCAGAGGGAAGCATGAAGTGCTCTAGAATTTCCTGCTAGAGGGCTGCGCTGACTTTGGACTTGATAAAACACAGAGGACCAACACCAGCAGATGACATGACTCCCCAAATCATCACTGACTGTGGAAACTTCACACTGGACCTCATGCAACCTGGGCTTCCAGAACACCTCAGCAGTGCCACAGGCTGATCGCCTCCATGCCACGCCGCATTGATGCACTAATTCATGCAAAAGCTTTGGGACATGGTGCATTATCCTGCTGGAAGGAGTCATCAGAAGATGGGGACACTGTAGTCATAAAGGGATGGACATGGTCAGCAACAATACTCCAGCAGATGACATGGCTCCCCAAATCATCACTGTGGAAAATTTTGAATTTCATTTGGAAATCAAGGTCCCAGAGTCTGGAGGAGGAGGTGAGAGGCACAGAATCCAAGTTGCATATACCCCAGGACACCATCCTTCGTCTCATTAGGAACATGCCCCATCATTTTCAGGCATGCATACAAGCATGTGGGGGGCTTAAAAACTACCACTCTCAGTTGCTGCAATGACATTTCAGAAAAATGGACGAGCCTGCTGCATCATTTTTTCACTTTGATTGTCGGGGTGTCTTTGATGGAAATTAAACTTATCACCCTACAGAGGGCTGAATTCAAACGATGTGCCATCCTTTCCTTCCTAACATGTTACCCAGTCCATACCAGTATAGACATCCAGCATGAGATTTTTCCCAATTGAGATCTGATGTGTTTTCAAAGTGTTCCTTTAATCTTTTTTTGAACAGTGTGTATATCTCTATCTACACACAGTATATACATATATACACACAACCTCAGGAACAAGTAGGTATACCAGCTGCAGAAATATTATTATATACCACTTCAGTTTATATGATATTTTAAAATTATTTTTAATAGTTTTTATAGCCAACTTTGACTGTCAGGTACAAGCAGTTTTAGAGGACTCGGAAGGGTCCCACCGCCAGGGCCAGGACAAGGGATGAGCCGAAGTTGCAGCTGCTCTGGGCGCAGCGTGTACTGAAGGGATGGAGGCGCCGGAAGTTCCTTTTACTAAAAAACTGACAGGAGTAGTGACAGCAGCATCACTACTTCTGTCAGCCCAGTGCTGGAAGCAGAAAGGAGAAAAGGAGAGCCGGGAGGAGGTGCAGGCTGTGCTCTCTCGCCTCCTCCAAAGTTTCCACATGTAGCGGACTACCATTATCTGATAATGCAGACTTACTTTCTGTTCCTTTTAGACTGTCTTTGTATACCTCTAGTGCTGGTCCCAGGGTTCATACATCATACTGCCGAGACTGGGAGAAAGGCATCATGGAAATTGTAGTCCTCTGTAATGCTATGACTGAATTGCTGTATTGTTTAGGAACTGTATTTCCCAGCAAGCTTTGGATTACAGGAGAGCATCTTGGGAGAGACTATAAAGGGATCTATCAAGGGATCCATCGTGTGCACATCAGTCTGCTGTGCAGAGAGATAGCGGGCTGCAGCCTACTCACACCATCCATTTGCCTGCAGACTCAGCCCTGACGGGACAAATGTTTATCGCTGCATCGCAGAAATCCCTGCAGCACCACTGATTGTGTGAGGTTGGTGGGACTCAGACAGCAGAGCGCAGCCATTTCGGGTTTTCTTAGCGTGGAGGATTGCCGTCGCCTGTTCTTCTAGGACTCTCTTTGATTGACATCAGGATTTGGTGAGAGGGCACCTGCTCAGAGTTCACACAACAGTCACTACAGATCTTTGATACACTGAACCCAGACACTTTACACTTGGATCAGTTATTGGATCAGTTACAAGATCTTTTACAATCAGAATCAGCTATTCTGCCTTGCTTGTTGCACATTGTGCCACATTGAGAATCATTTGTTTCATGAGCTCCAACTGCCGGTGAAGATCTTAGCAAGGCCTTGCAAGTAGAACATTGTTATATTATTGCTCTTAAAGGGGACATGTTACTGGTATCTAGATTACCTAATCTCTCATTTTGATACAGGTATTATAGGCCGGCCTGCTTTTTTTAGTAAAAGCGTTTCTTATAGCAATTTGTAGCTTTCTGAGAGATTCATTCACTTACTGCAAGATACTGTGTATATTTGGTGTATTTACCTGTTATTATAAGTGTTATTTACTGGTCTCTGGTCTTTAGTGTTATTTCAACTGAGCCTGGCTGTTTATCCAGGGCCTAGTTAAATAATATTCTTTTCAAGTCTCTTCCTTGAGTAAAGCTGAACTAAGGAGTAAGAATCTAACCACTTACGGGGACCGCCAGCCGTAGTTTTACGTCGGTACTTTGACGTTAAATACTGGGATTATGGCAGCAGATAGCTGCCATAACCCAGGGATTTTTTTAACCTGCGGGCGGTCCTCTTTAACATAAGGGTGGTCCCAGCCACGGGATCACCCTTATGGGCGTCGGGAGAGGTACTTCCCCCCCCCCCTCCCGCCGCTTCCTGGTCATTTTCCCTGCTTACCGGACCTGTCGGTAGCGGGGAAAACGATCCGGTCTGCTGTCTCTTCGAGCAGGAAGTCTAGTGAGGGCAAGATGGCCCCCCACTCCACTCTATGGCCTTGGAGGACCGGAGCGACCTCATACGTCGCTTCTATTTAAAGAGACCATTTTTTTTTTCCAGATCTCACATTAAAGAGGACCTGTCATGCTTATTTCTATTACAAGGGATGTTTACATTCCTTGTAATAGGAATAACAAAACATTTTATTTTTTTTTTAAAACAGTGTAAGGGCTCTTTCACACGGGCGATCCGATCAGATCCGCCTGTCAGTTTTTTAGGCAGATCTGATCGGATCCTCCATGCAGCTCTATGGGGCAGCGGATGTCAGCGGAGACACCTCCGCTGCCATCCGTATCTGATCTGTCCGTGAAATCTGGACGGATGGAAACCCTATTTTTCCATCCGTTCAGGGATCGGATGAGAGCGGACAGGTGGTCCGCTCTCATCTGATCCCCCATAGAGAGCAGCGGGGGCTGTGACACCTCCCTCTCCGCACTGCAAGTGGAGACGGAGCTGTCATCCGCCGGCTCAGCGGGGATCGGCGGATCGAACCCCACTGAGCAGCACGGATCCGCCTACGGAGGCGGACCATGTGAAAGAGCCCTAAAAAATAAAAAATTAAAAGATAAAATAAATAGGGGGAAAAAAAAAATAAAAGCGCCCCGTCCTCGTTCACTCGCGCAGAAGCGAATGCATACACAAGTCACGCCCACATATGTAAACTGTGTTCAAACCACACATGTGAGGTATCACTGCGATCGTTAGAACGAGAGCATTAATTTGTAATAGGAATAAAAGTGATCAAAAAAATGTTTTTTTTTAAATTGACAGTGTAAAATTTAAAAGGCAAAATCTATAAGAAATAATAAAAAAAAAAAAAGTGCACGCCTCTCCAAGCTCGCGCGCAGAAGCGAATACATGCGTAAATTGCGCCCACAGGTGTAAACCGTGTTCAAACAACACGTGAGTGAGAGCAATATTCTAGCCCTAGACCTCCTCTAACTCTAAACTGGTAACCCACAGAGGAGATGGAGGAACATCTGTTCCCCCCATCTCTTTGTGATGACTGACGTTGGACGCGACGAGGATTTAGTCACTTCCGGTTTCAGTCTCTGCCCAATCGGCTGCCTTGGAGAACAGAGAACCCCATCTAATAGACCCCTTTATTATTCCATAAAGAGTACCTGCCATTGCCTGAAGCTATCACAAGGGGCAGGGGGCTGCAATGTTTTAAGAAAGCTTTGAACATGCTACCTGCTGGCCCCTTCCACCCGCCATTATCCGCCCGCATTGCATAGAGAACCACAGAGACCCAGTGATGTTATCCCAGGAAAGAGCTAGATGATGCTGGACGTCCTTCAGCCAGGATGTCCTCCTTCCTGTCTCAGAAATGCTGCAGGAAGTGAGAAGAAACCTCTCCATTGGGAGATGAAATCACCTCTTCATTGTCCCCATTAGAATATTTCTCTCTCTCCTAAAAGATTTTACTTTCCAGTGATAAAGAATCACCCTAATGAGGGTGCAGCAGTAAAAACCTGACAGGGGTTCTTCAACATCCCATTCAAAACCTAAAAAAAAGAAAGGTTTTGCCTTTAGATCCTTTATTATAGAGAGATTGGGCAATCACCGTCATTGTGTCTCCACTCTCCATTCATACAACGTTGGCCTATCTGATCTTCTGACCACAAAAATGGGAAAAGAATTGATTACATTATCAGAAGAAAAATGCCAAACGCGGTGCCAGCCGTCGTATCACAATCCGTCCCGACAGATATGGAAACCAAACAAGTCACACCCAGTCGGGTATTTGAAGACTCTTTCCAATGGCTCCACCGCAAGAAGAATAACCGAGCCGGTGACACGTCCCACGCTGATCAGATAATCAAATCTGCCGCCATCGGGGTTAACTCTGCGGCGAGCTGATCAAACAAGACGTCCAATCCAGGAATTCAGCGATGTGTAACCAAAGATAAAGATGGCGGAAGTTACATTGTACAAATCCAGGAGAATCTCCCCCTTCGCTGTGCTGCAAGTCCGGCTCTGCAATCTTTACTGAAAGGTTGATTATGGGTCTCTGATCTTAGGCTCCTTGCCCACCCCTCTTAAGTCCCTCACTCATCTACTTCTGGGCTCATCACTTAACAGACTCTGGGCCCCTCACTCCCCAAGTTCTAGGGCCCTTGCCTATCCATTACCAGGCCTCTCAGCCATCCACTTCTGGGCCACTCATTTACCTGCTTCTGGGTCCCTTGCCTATCTATTCCTGGGACCCTCATCAGTGCGCTTCTGGGCCCCTCGCCTATCCACCTCTGGGCCCCTCATTTACCTGCTTCTGGGCTCCTTGCCTGTCAATTTCTGGGCCCCTCACCCATGGATTTATGGGCCCCTCAGTTACCTGCTTCTGGGCCCCTCACTCTCCAAATTCTGGGCCTCGTGCATGTCCATTTCCAGACCCCTCAACCATCCACTTCTGGCCCCCATTTTACTGCTTCTGGGTCCCTTACTCCACAAATTGTGGGCCTCTTGCCCATCCATTTCCAGGACCCTCATCTGTCTGCTTCTTGGCCCCTCAACCATCCACTTCTGGCCCCTAACTCCAAAATTCTGGGCCCTTTACCTATTCGCTTCTTGACCCTCACCCATCTATTTCTGGGCTCTTGAACTATCCACTTCTGTGCCCCTCATTTACCTGCTTCGGAGATCCTCACTCCCAAAATTCTGGGCCCCTTGCCTATCCATTTCCAGGACCCTCATGTGTCCACTTCTGGGCCCCTCACCCATCCATTTCTGGGCTCTTGAGCCATCCATTTCTGGGCCCCTCACTCCAAAATTCTTGGCCCCTTGCCTGTTCGCTTCTGGGCCTTCACCCATCTACTTCTTGGCTCTTGAACCATCCACTTCTGTGCCCCTCATTTACCGGCTTCTGAGATCCTCACTCCCCAAATTCTGGGCCCCTTGCCTATCTATTTCCAGGACCCTCATGTGTCAGCTTCTGGGCCTCTCAATCATCCACTTCTGGGCCCCTCACCCATCCATTTCTGGGCTCTTGAGCCATCCGCTTCTGGGCACCTCACCCATCCATTTCTGGGCCCCTCACTCCAAAATTCTGGGCCCCTTGCCTATTCGCTTCTGGGCCTTCACCCATCTACTTCTGGGCTCTTGAACCATCCACTTCTGTGCCCCTCATTTACCGGCTCCTGGGATCCTCACTTCCCAAATTCTGGGCCCCTTGCCTATCCATTTCCAGGACCCTCATGTGTCAGCTTCTGGGCCTCTCAATCATCCACTTCTGGGCCCCTCACCCATCCATTTCTGGGCTCTTGAGCCATCCGCTTCTGGGCCCCTCACCCATCCATTTCTGGGCCCCTCACTCCAAAATTCTGGGCCCCTTGCCTATTCGCTTCTGGGCCTTCACCCATCTACTTCTGGGCTCTTGAACCATCCACTTCTGTGCCCCTCATTTACCGGCTCCTGGGATCCTCACTTCCCAAATTCTGGGCCCCTTGTCTGTCCATTTCCAGGACCCTCATGTGTCCGCTTCTGGGCCTCTCAATCATCCACTTCTGGGCCCCTCACCCATTCATTTCTGGGCTCTTGAGCCATCCGCTTCTGGGCCCCTCACCCATCCATTTCTGGGCTCTTGAGCCATCCCTTTCTGGGCCCCTCACTCCCCAAATCCTGAGCCCTTTATCAGTCCGCTTCTGGGCCTCTCAACCACGCATTTCTGGGTCCCCCACCCCTCCACTTCTGGGCCCCTCACCCGTCTGCCTCTGGCCTCTCAATCATGCACTTCTTGGCCCCTTCACCCATCCACTTCCGGGCCCCTCACCTGACCTCTCTATCAAGGTATGGCTGAAATCTGATTGGCTGTCCCAACTCAAAAAAATCCCTTATTTGGTACGGAAACAAAACTTTTACAATTTAATATTTATTTATTTTTTTACTATAGTGAGAAAACTTTTCAGATGGCAGTAAAAACACAGCAAGCATTTTACTCCTTCCCCATACTGTCCAAAACCTAAAAATTCACATTACCGCTCGTTTGCACCAGCAGCCACGCTGAACGCAAGAACACGAATTAGCACAGCGCTGATGCACCAATCCCAGCGCACCGCACGGTTTACTTCTCCTTCCTTAATTTATTCAAATGTAACAAAAGTGACCCTTCATTAAGTTCTATTGGCCGTGGCGGGACGCGGTGGATTACATCATTCCATACTGCGCTACAGAAAAGTACTGCGTGCATTTTTTTTTTTTTTTTGCAGTGCAATGCTGTGAGCTGGCATGATGGAGAACAAGGCTTTTCGTGTTGTCTTGCGTTGGTGCTGATGCACCCGGTGGGAATGGCCCCCCCCAAGTTCAGGTCCATCTCAGGGGAAATGAAAAAATCCTTCATTGTAGTGGGGCTGCCCATGCACTGCAGGGGTTAAACAGTGGCAGTTTTACTTATCCAATCCTCCTCTTCCCCAGCAGTAGGCGCTCTCCTCTATTGCCTTGTGCTTTGGCTGGGGATCGTTTTATTATGTAATCATGTACAATGCTGGGCTTGGTGACATCAATGAAGCATAGAAGAGGAGAGTCTATGGGGACTGGCCTAGCAGCGTAATAGGGGCCTGCAGGAGAGGAGGGTCAAGTATATAAAAAACCTGCTCTGGTCCCCCTACACCTAATCAAGAATTTAACCCTTGCACAGCCCACAGCATAGAAGGCCCCACCTTTCTGACCCCATATTAGGGTGCAACATCCCCCCTTTCCCCCGTCCCTACTGATTACAGGGGATTTTATCCCTGGATCGCCCCATGGCTCCCACAGATCTGTAAATGGAGAGACTACAAGTCACATCTGCCACTTTGGCAGAGGGACATGTAGATCTCAGTGGAGCACAAGCGCGATGATGTCACTACGCTTGTATTCCGATACTTCCTCCAGCTCCATTACTGAAGGTCCAAACCAAGAGCTGGAAGAATAGTCTGCAGGAGCAAGCACATTGCACCCAAAGAGATTTTTGACCAGGAGCGCCCCGTGGCTCCTATAGATCTATTAATGGAGAGACTACACATGCCATCTTCAACCGCACAGACAGACTCATAGATTTCAATGAAACACAAGTGCAATGACATCACTACACTTGTATGCCATTAATATTTTCTTCAGCTCCATAAAAGAAGGTTAGTACCTCAGGGGCTGGAGAAATAGTCTGCAGAGGCTAGAGCATTGCCCCCATGGGGATTTTCCCGCTGGAGTGCCCAATGGCACCCATAGATCTGTGAAAGGAAAGACTACAAGTCCCATCTTCCAAAACAGCAAAAGGACTTGTAGATCTCAATGGAACACAAGTGGGATGATGTCACCATGCTTGTATCTCATTTATATTTCCTCCAGCTCCATAATTGAAGGTCCGTATCAGGGGCTGGAGGAATAGTCTTCAGGAGCCAGAGCATTGCACCCATGGGGGTTTTCCCCTGGGAGCACTCCGTGGTGGCTCCCATTAATCTGTGAATGGAGAGACTACAAGTCCACAGAGGGACTCCTAGATTTCAATGGAGCACAAGCACGATGACGTCACCCCACCTGCATTCCATTGGTATTTCTTCCAGCTCAGTAACTGAAGGTCTGTACCTAGGGGCTGGAGGAATAGTCTGCAGGAGCCAAGGCATTGCAACCATGAGGATTTTCCCCCTGGAGTGCCCAATGGCCCCTACAGATCTATGACTTAAGACTACAAGTCCTGTCTGCCACCACAGCAAAAGGACTCGTAGATCTCAAGGGAGCACAAGCACGATGACGTCACCCCACCTGCATTCCATTGGTATTTCTTCCAGCTCAGTAACTGAAGGTCTGTACCTAGGGGCTGGAGGAATAGTCTGCAGGAGCCAGGGCATTGAAACCATGAGGATTTTCCCCCTGGAGTTGGAGTGCCCAATGGCCCCTACAGATCTGTGACTTGAAAGACTACAAGTCCTGTCTGCCACCACAGCAAAAGGACTCGTAGATCTCAAGGGAGCACAAGCGCGAGGACGTCACCATGCTTGTATCTCATGTATATTTCCTCCAGCTCCATAATTGAAGGTCCGTACCGGGGGCTGGAGGAATAGTCTTCAGGAGCCAGAGCATTGCACCCATGGGGATTTTCCACCGGGAGCATGCCGTGGTGGCTCCCATAAATCTGCAAATGGAGACACTACAAGTCCACAGAGAGACTCCTAGATTTCAATGGAGCACAAGCACGATGACGTCACCGCACCTGCATTTCATTGGTAGTTCTTCCAGCTCCGTAACTGAAGGTCTGTACCTAGGGGCTGGAGGAAAAGTCTGCAGGAGCCAGAGCATTGCAACCATGGGGATTTTCACCCTGGAGTGCCCAATGGCCCCTACAGATCTATGACTTAAGACTACAAGTCCTGTCTGCCACCACAGCAAAAGGACTCATAGATCACAAAGGAGCACAAGCGCGATGACGTCACCATGCTTGTATTCCATTTATATTTCCTCCAGCTCGGTAATTGAAGGTCCGTAACGGGGGCTGGATGAATAGCATTGCACCCACGATTAACTGATTGGAGTTACAATGCCTAAAGGCTCAAACTAAATAAATGCATTTATTTTTTCAATAAACATGAATGAATTTATTTTTGTGCAAAGGATGGAATCGGCCTTTTAAGACAAAAAAACATTTTTGCACAAAACTACCAGACCACCTGACATTTTCTGACCCCATGTGCTGGTCCTGGGACAGCAATGCAAAGCTTTTTCACCTAGGCGTGACATCACTGCCCCAAAAGGGTATGCAGCTTCCACTTGAGGCTTCTCGCACAGGATAGCAATTCTTTGTAAAATATTAGGAGAATAGGGTGGCATTAAAGTAAATTTGATCTTTTTTTTTTCTTCTAAAAACTACAGAAGAGTAAAATCTTCTACATGGAAGACCAGGCCTGTCTTATTTCCCATGATGCAATGTGCAAGTGTTGCCAGAAGGTCACGGAGGTGCCAGTCTTAGATTTGGATGCTCTTGGGCTCCTGCCTGAACTGCAGAGCAGTGTCATTCTTTGCCCACTGATCCCGCCCCCCAGGGGTTCATTGAGGACGGCCTATGATAAGTCAGCGCTATTTATCACTGATAACATAATTCCAGTATGTTCAAGAAAACAGGTACAAAAAAAATAAAATAAGCCAGCTCAAGCTCCGAAAAGCAATTTCGTCTAATGAGACGGCACAGGAAACCGGCATTTCTTCACCACATACGGAGATCAGTGGATGGCCTCGTGACCCCCGACGCGTTGCCCTGGGAACGCCACCCCACCGGGATTTTTTAATAAATCAGAATACGTCTCCTGTCACTTCATGTGTTCTTATTTCTACATTCCTGAATGATCACTGCTAGTTATTTTCCATATCTTGGTTATTTTCTTCTGCCAACCACGGCGCCTCGCCGACCATCACCAGAACTGCAAAATGAGCACGCTGTAATAGAAAGAGAAATGGATGGGGCAAAATACCATCAAATTCTTGAGGAAAATCTGCCCTCTGCCAGAAAGTTGTCAATTAGAAGAAGGTTTACCTTCCAACATGTCAATGACCCAAAGCACACAGCAACAATGAATACACAGTGGTTGGAGGAGAAGAAGGTGAATGTCCTTGCATGGCCCAGTCAGAGCCCAGACCTAAACCCCACTGAAAATCTGTGGAATGACTTGAAGACTGAAGTCCACAAACAGTCACCATCAAATGTAACTGAACTTGAGCAGTTCTGCAAAGAGTGGGCCAATATTGCAAAGTCCAGATGTGTAAAGTTTGAAACAAATCCCAACAGACTAAAGGCTGGAAATGAAGCAAAAGGTGGTTCAACAAAATACTGACACAATGGGGTGATACTTTTTCCAACTCCGTGATTCTGTTTTTGAATTTGTTTTATTTTTTCCTGACATGCTGATGTTCTTTCTTTCACTTGGATGATATAAGTTGTAAATACAGCTGGATAAAAAACAAAAACTGTATATATGTAGGTGTACATACATACACTCACTGCTCAAAAAAAAAATGAAAAGAACACATTTTAATCAGAGTATAGCATCAAGCAGGGGAGGACTGGGCCAGGGGACAGGGGGGCAATTGCCCCCCGGCCGCTCCTATGCCCCATAAAAAGGCTGCACTGCTTCTGCCACAGACATGCCTAAAGTATTCTTGGTGAAGAGAAGTAAAAAGTCCCTGCTGCTTACTAAGTGCGGGATGAAGACAAGGACAGAGCGCAGGCCTTTCCCCCAGCATGGATGGTGTAAACTGTGTCTGAGCAGAGGCCGGTTCCATGCCCCACTTGAGACTCTCCTCCCCCAGGCAGCTCAGACAGAGCTGTCCCAGCTCCCCTCCAACCGCCCCCTGCTGGCCAGGTCGGGAACCCGGATACGGCCAGTGAGTAGAGAGTACCTGGAGCGGAGCTTCAGCCTGGAATGGGGTTCAGGAGGAAGTCGGGAGGAGGCTGGGAAGAGGGAGAATGGGAGGGGGGCCGAGTCGATGCACCATGGGCCTTTGGTTTCTACTTGCCCCCTGGGCCGAAAGTTGCCAGTCAGCCCCTGGCATCAAGTCAATTAAACTCCTGGGATATTGATCTGGTCAATTAAGTAGCAGAGGGGGTGGGTATTCAGTTTCAGCTGCTTTGGTGTTAATGAAATTAACAGGTACACTAGATGGGCAGCAATGAGACAACCTCCAAAACAGAAATGGTTTTCCAGGTGGAGGCCACTATAACATTTTTTCCCTACTCATCTTTTCTGGCTGTTTTTGACTAGTTTTGCATTTGGCTAGGGTCAGTGTCACTACTGGTAGCATGAGGAGATACCTGGACCCTATAGAGCAGGGATCCTCAAACTACGGCCCTCCAGCTGTTGCAGAACTACACGTCCCATGAGGCATTGTAAAACTCTGATATTTACAGACATGACTAGGCATGATGAGAATTGTAGTTCCTGAACAACAGGAGGGCCATAGTTTGAAGACCCCTGCTATAGAGGTTGCACAGGCAGTCCAACTCCTCCAGGATGGAACATCAATACGTGCCATTGCCAGGAGGTTTGCTGCGTCTCCCAGCACAGTCTCAGGAGCATGGAGGAGTTTCCAGGAGACAGGCAGTTACTCTAGGAGAGCTGGACAGGGTTGTAGAAGGTCCTTAACCCATCAGCAGGACTGATATCTGCACCTTTGTGCAAGGAGGAACAGGATGAGCACTGCCAGAGCCCTACAAAATGACCTCCAGCAGGCCACTGGTGTGAATATCTCTGACCAATTGGAAACAGACTTCATGAGGGTGGCCTGAGGGCCCGACGTCCTCTTGTGGGCCCTGTGCTGACTGCCTGGCACTGTGGAGGTCCATTGGCATTTGCCATTAAACACAAGAATTGGCAGCTCCACCACTGGCACCCTGTGCTTTTCACAGATGAGAGCAGGTTCACCCTGAGCACATGTGACAGACGTGAAAGGGTGTGGAGAAGCTGCGGAGAACATTACGCTGCCTGTAACATCATTCGGCATGACCGGTTTGGTGGTGGGTCAGTGATGGTCTGGGGAGGCAAATCCATGGAGGGACACACAGACCTCTACAGGGTAGACAATGGCACCCTGACTACCATTAGGTATTGGGATGAAATCCTTGGACTCATTGTCAGAGCCTACGCGGTTGCAGTGGGTCCAGAGTTCCTCCTGGTGCACAACAATGCCCGGCCGCATGTGTGTGTGGGGGGGGGGGGGGGGCGGCGGAGTATGCAGCCAGTTCCTGGAGGATGAAGGAATTGATACCATTGAATGGTCCCCACGCTTGCCTGACCTAAATCCAATAGAACACCTCTGGTCCAGATCTAGGAGTCAATACCACAAGACACCATCAGTCATTTCATTAGGAGCATGCCCCGACATTGTCAGGCATGCATACAAGCACGTGGGGGCCATACAAACTACTGACTATTACTTTGAGTTGCTGCAATGAAATTTCAGCAAAATGGACTAGCCTGCTGCATCATTTTTTCACTTTGAGTATTTGGGGTGTCTTTGAAGTCAGCCATCTTTACATTGATAATTTTAATTTCCATTATATGATGTGGCATCCTTTCGATCCTAATACAATACCCAGTCTGTATCAGTATAGATATCCAGCATGATATTTTTTCCCATTGAGATCTGATGCGTTTTTCAAAGTGTTCCTTTAATTTTTTTGAGCAGTGTACACACACACTATATCGTGAAAAGTATTGGGACGCCTGCCTTTGCACACACATGAACTTTAATGGCATCCCAGTCTTAGTCCGTAGGGTTCAATATTGAGTTGGCCCACCCTTTGCAGCTATAACAGCTTCAACTCTTCTGGGAAGGCTGTCCACAAGGTTTAGGAGTGTTTCTATGGGAATGTTTGACCATTCTTCCAGAAACGCATTCGTGAGGTCACGCACTGATGTTGGACGGGAAGACCTGGCTTGCAGTCTCTGCTCTAATTCATCCCAAAGATGTTCTATCGGGTTGAGGTCAGGACAGTCAAGTTCCTTCACCCCCAAACTCGCTTATCCATGTCTTTATGGACCTTGCATTGTGCACTGGTCCAGATCATTTGGTGGGGAATATGGCGTGGGGTTGTTTTTAAGGGGTTGGGCTTGGCCCCTTAGTTCCAGTGAAGGGAACTCTTAAGGCGTCAGCATACCAAGACAATTCGGACAATTTGATGCTCCCAACTTTGTGGGAATATTTTAGGGATGGTCCCTTCTTGTTCCAACATGACTGCACACCAGTAACCTGGCAAAACCTATCAAAGCAACCGAGGCTTCCATAAGACCTCAGTAGTGCCACAGGCTGATCGCCTCCATGCCACGCCGCATTGATGCAGTAATTCATGCAAAAGGAGCCCTGACCAAGTATTGAGTGCAGACTATACTGTACATGGACATACTTAATTTCTGTATTAAAAATCCTTTTTTTTTTTTTTATTATTGGTCTTATGTAAAATTCAAATTTTCTGAGATACTAAATTTTGGAGTGTCACTACCTGTAAGCCACAATCCTCAAAATTAAAAGAAAGACATGCTTGAAATATATAACTATATATAAAATATATAAATTTCACTTTTTGAATTGAATTACTGAAATAAATTCAATTTTTTATGATATTCTAATTTTTTTAAATGCATCTGTATGTATATACAGTGAGGGGGAAAAAGTATTTGATCCCCTGCTAATTTTGCACAATTGCCCACTGACAAAAAAAAAGATCAGTCTATAATTTTAATAGTGGGTTTATTTTAACAGTGAGAGACAGAATAACAAAAATATCCAGAAAAACGCACTTCAAAAAAGTTATAAATTGATTTGAATTTTATGAGAAAAAAAATAAGTATTTGATCCCCTGTAAATCAGCAAGATTTCTGGCTCCCAGGTGTCTTCTATACAGGTAATGAGATGAGATTAGGAGCACTCTCTTAAAGGGATTGCTCCTAATCTCAGCTTGTTACCCGTATAAAAGACACCCGTCCACAGAAGCAATCAATGGATCAGATTCTAATCTC
>NW_028119473.1:0-17500 GCF_965119305.1 Pelophylax lessonae | reverse complement strand
AACACAACATACTCCACAGATCAAAAAATTCCAGATGGAATTTTGCTATACGATATTAAGCTCTATCGAACTGCCTGTCATCTGAAGAGAGCACTCGACTGGAACAGGCAAATCACTGCACAGCAATGGATAGTAATGGAACAAGTAATTCCCTTCTCCCATCTGACCTTCCAGCCATGGACTGTCACAAACTCCCACCCATAGCAACAGTCGGGGATATCTTCAAATAATGAATTCACCATCCTCTTATTTTTCCCCCTATTTCCTGCATTAGGAAACCCCAAATTCATTCCAAGGTGTTTAACCATCTACGTCAGGGAAAACAAAATATGGGCACCTCAATAACTCTAAGAACATGGCTTGGATGCCTGAACATATATTAACACGTAACAAGATCCAGGCTTTATCCCACTGGCTCCTTCCCTGGGACCCTCATTTGTTGCCCCTACCCAATGCCCGTCTTTTCCAACATCCTATACTTCACCTTGAACAGTAATATTAAATCACCAATCCAGTACGCCATGCGCCATCCTTGACCTACAAAATGCTTCTCTTAGAGACATTTCAAACCTCACTCCCCTTCTTAGATCACTGGGAACAGGTCCTCTAAACTCCTCTCACTGGTGTTGGGATCCAAAATATTTATGCCCTCCTACCAGTCCCCTATCTGTAATGAGTCAAACGAATCTGGGTACAAAATTGTGACCCACTGGTATCCACACCCCTTCTGTACTGAGCTCCTTTTACCCCTCCATGTCCAAATGTTGCTGGAGATGCAGCCTGGAAACAGGACATATCTTTTAGTCCTACCCAGCCTTGCAGATTTTTTTGCACACAGACACACAATTGTTTAAAATTTTACAGACCGCCCTCTACAAAAGACCCAGCATTTCTGTGTCAAAAGTTCAACATTGGCTAAAACCAGAACACACTATACCTGTGTCAAAGGGAACCATATTATCCTCATTTCATCACGTTATCTGTATGTACTGACTTGACTTCATTGGATTGCACCTTTGGCAATTAATATCTGTGGAATATTCCTGTACTAGTTCATCCTCATGGCAAACACACTACATGTTGGTTACTTTTATACCTTCTTGTTAAACTCCTATTGTACCTTTCCTGAGGTTTCTTTTGAAAAATAAAGAATGCATACAGTTTTTTTTTTTATAAAAAAGGCAGAACTCAGAAGTCAATGCAAAATCAGGAGCTCCAGTTTACTGAGTACTTTCAAGGTACAAGGTTCTCAATCTGCGTGAAAGAGAACCGAGGCTTCAAAAGGCACCCTATGGTGATTCCCTTAAACTCCATAGATAGTGAGAGATTAGTGTTTGGGTTTGAGTTGGCCTTTGGTTTTGAGTTGGCCTTTGGTTTTGAGTTTGGCCTTTGGTCTTGAGTTTGGCCTTTGGTCTTGAGTTTGGCCTTTGGTCTTGAGTTTGGCCTTTGGTCTTGAGTTTGGCCTTTGGTCTTGAGGTTGGCCTTTGGTCTTGAGGTTGGCCTTTGGTCTTGAGGTTGGCCTTTGGTCTTGAGGTTGGCCTTTGGTCTTGAGGTTGGCCTTTGGTCTTGAGGTTGGCCTTTGGTCTTGAGGTTGGCCTTTGGTCCTCAGTTGGCCTTTGGTCTTCAATCTCCTCTTCCTGCTAATGACCTGGAAGTGACATGTAAAACGTAATTTCCGGTTCCTGGTGTCAATATCACCAACCAGTCTGGCCAGGGAAGAATCTAATGAAGCTTAATCTGCATTCCATTAGATTCCTTGGCTACACATTACATATTGCTGCATACGCCAGAGTGAGAGCAATAATTCTAAGCCCATTATTCACATTCTAAATGTAATGACCTGTAGGGGCTTCTAAAGCATTTCCTATGAAAAATATAGGGTACTGAAGTTTGTAGATATTTAATGGGGGCACACAATTTCAAGGTTTGTTGAATATCTATGTACTCGGTGCAACCTCATCTTTTACATGTTACCCAAAAAATTGGGTAATTTATTGTGTTTGTGTGCCTGAAAATAAACTTAAGTGTTTCTCCACTCACCAGAGAAAATGGACCCTAGATTTTCAGTCTGTAGGTCAATCACGCATATGTCTGGTGTTGGGAATACCAGGTCTCTTCAGCGTCCTGAATGAGGTCTCCAAAAAGCTGCTCTATGAGGCAGCCGGAATATCCAGACATATCCTTGGACATGTCCTTGGTCCTTGATGAAGCCCTGTGGGAAGGGCATAAGGCGTTGACGTAATTTCCAGTTCGGTGACCCAAGACGTCACTTCTGCCCTCCGTGTAACGCACGCCAAGCCGCAGTGAACCCGGAAGGGCCTAGATATTGTCTCAATGCCTGTTTTATACAGAGATTTTGTAAGTAAATTATTTTATTTCGCAAGTAAACCTTTGTTACAGTACTTTACTATGAGTGCTTTTTTCTTTCATTGAGCTTGGTGGATATTCTGGCTGCCTCATAGAGCAGCTTTTTGGAGACCTAATTCGGGATGCCAAAGAGACCTGGTATTCCCAACACCAGACATATGCGTGCTTGACCCCCAGACTGAAAAGCTAAGGGCCCATTTTTTCTAGTGGGAGTACGAGAGAGGAGTGTGGTCAATTGCACGACATGCTTTTTGAAGCACTTCAGCACTTCTTCTAAGGGTTTTGGAGCACTGAGCAATTTATATGTGATTTTTGAAAAGACTTCGGACTTTTTTCATGTTTTTCACTGTCAATCACTTATCTATTTTGGACTGCAAGTGCTTTATTACTGATATTTGAGTTATGAGTGACTTAGAACTTTGTGGACAGCAGCTGCGGGGTTTTGAATTTAATAGTTTTTTTTTTCAAATAGCGTGAGTATTTATATATATATTTTTCATTAACATAAGTGTATATGTGACTTAAATTTTGTGTTTCATAAACCGTTGAATATTGTGCGACATAAAAAAATTGGAACTACCATTCTTTTATTTTCTAGGGTCAGTCTATGCTTTCAGAAAATATATTTGTATTTTCGGGGGTTTAAAGTAAAATAGTCCTAAAATGATTTTTTATTAAACGTGTGCAAAAATTGCAAAAACAGCTCTGGCAGTAAAAGGGTTAGAGCGCCGCTTATGGAAAACAGGATCCTAAAGTTTGTTGCCAATTCATGGGCGCACACAATTTTAAGGCTTGACATGTTTGGTATCTATTTACTTGGCACAACCTTATCTATTATATTTTACCGGGTGGAAAAAATGGGTAATCTATTGCATTTTTATGTCCTGAAATGACCTTTTAGTGTACTTTTTTTACTGAAATTTTGTGTTTCATAAACTGTTGCGTGACATAGAAAAATTAGGAACTACCAATATTTTATTCTCTAGGGCAGTGGTTGTCAACTTCTGAGCTAAAGAGGGCCTCAAATGTGGCCCCTGACATCATCAAAGGGCCGCACTTAATGTAGAATATATGGAATACTTGACAGGAATGTCAGAAACTGACCTAATAGAGGAAGTTTCTGACATTCCTGTCAAGTATTCGATATACTTTTCCCAGTTTGGCATTGTCTTCTGCAGCATATCCCCATCCAACAGGTCAGAGAGTGAGGACAGGATACATTGTTGGATGGGGATATGCTGCAGAAGACAATGCCAAACTGGGAACAAGTTACATGAGGCTGGTAGAGTTCAGGCTGCGGAGGTCCAAGGGCCACACATCATATACCAAAGGGCCACATTTGGCCCTCAGGCCATGGTTTGGGCACCAGGGATTTTGGGTCTCTGCTTTCAGGATATATGTTTGGGGCTTTAAAGTGGTTCTAAAGGCTGAAGGTTTTTAACCTTCGTGCATTCTATACACAAAAGGTAAAAAAAACCTGTGTGCAGGGGCCGCCCTCAGCCCTCCCAATTGTTATCTGATCCCTCTCCGATCCAGCGATGTTCACAATCGCCTTGGCTGTATGGGGATTCTACCTCCTCATTGGCTGAGACCGCAAGCGAACCAAAGAGGAGAGAGCTGGGGGGTGGGTCCGAACCACGGCTCTATGTGTCTTTTGGACCAGGAGCGAGCATGCAGCGGTACCCCCAAGGCAAGCACTTTTCTCTGGGTTCACTGCTCGAGGGGGAGGAGCCAGGAGTTCCGGTAGATGACCCAAAAAGAAGAGGATCAGGGCTGCTCTGTGCAAAACCATTACCCAGAGCATGTTAGTATGACACAAAACTTTAATATCACTTAAAGTATTCTTCAGGCCTAAAATATATATTTTTTTAAATGTGTGCAAAAAAATGCAAAAATGGTAAAAACGGTTAATCTCTCCACCACCAATTGGTGCCTATACAGGGCTTTCCACATCTGTGGTTGGACATCGTGGCAGTGGATTGAGGAATAGGGGAGTATGTGCAGCTGCTTGGACCGACGGTTTGGTGAACTCGGCGTCTTGCCTTGCACAGGAAAGCACTGGGAGGGGGGGGGGGGGGGGTCACTCTTATTTGTACATTTGGCCGAAGTTCGGCTTTAATGGAAGCAGCAAATTTATTTGGAAAAAACAGCCGGGACGATCACATGGTTATTCTGCTTATGCATTTCGCAGCAGTCTCCTAAGATTTGCGAGCTCATTAGCCGTCTGGGCTACCCTGGAAAAAGAGAATATTTAACAATAAAAAAAGGACAAAACTACTGATGGGAGCCGCAGAGAGCCCCCCCCTCCCCTCATCGTCCGTGTAATTTGGGAAGGCTGGGCTGTTTCCCCCCGGCGTCCGAAACCTAGCGTGAGCGCCGGTTCTCGTGGGTCAGCCAGAGGATGGGGTTGACCCCGGTGACAGCACCCTCGGCCCCGGCAAAGATCCCGTTTCAGCGACTGCTTCATTTAGCTGAATTTTATGTGGCTGTGCTGCCAAAAGGGACATTCAGTCCTTGACTTTGGCACGGTGCGCCTCCTCCTCCTCCCATGGTAAACAACTCTCCGAATATGGAAAAGGGAAAAAAAAATCTGCTATGATCGCTCCTCTCTGTGGATGTCATTTCAAAATTTATTTTTTTTTTTTTTTCTTTTTACTCTCTTCAATTCAAAAAGCCACTAAAAGTTTCAGTTTTACGCGTTGCATCTGCCCAATTAAAGTCTGCGTTCCGCACTGAGTCCCGGCGGGGTGCAACGGAGGCTACGTGTCTGCTGTGGGGCTCAGTCACTAACTGCACAGTGACTCAAAAGCAGTTGGCAAGCAATTTGGTTAAAATGATGGTTTTTGGAGGTTCTGGAATACGAGGCGCTGGATCTAAACCCAGGTCGGTTTTACCGATTGGAGCAACGTCTACGTCGCACAGAACCAGCGCTCATGAACTTGGGAGGAAGCAGGAGGCTCCTCGAATAGGATCTGCAGGTTATAGGCAACATGAGTGCCATATTAATGAGTCTGAAGTTATTTAGGTCATCATAAAAAGAAAAGAAAATTCAGAGTGATGCATTTCGGGGACCAAAAACTAGCCTTACATCAGGACTTAAAGGAGAACTTTCCATCCTTTTTTTTGTCCCCCTTTCAGCAAAATGCATACAAAAATAATGGGGGAATCCTTTTCTTGCCTAGACCAGAATGCCACCCCTCTTTCCCACCTGAAGCCTCCTGAGATGCCCACGTCATGGCCTTCAGGAGGCTTCGGGGTGGTGTATAATCCCCCCACTGTGCATGCGCAGCATTATCAGGAGGCCAGCTACTAGGACCAGCTGGCCTCCTGATGACATCGCAGACAAGATGGTAGTGGCGCACCTGGCAGTGTAGCAGCTTTTGGCGGATTACAGTGGGAAGTCGCTGGAATCACTGGGTGGCAGGTATGTCATTTCATCTCACCCCAGAAGTAAAAACAACAAGTAACATTAAAATTAAGACTGGGGGAGTAAAATTCCTCTTTAACCCTTTTCCACCCAGCCCTGACGTCCCTTTAATAGGATCTGTACTCTTGGGGAGGGAAAGGGGGGGGGGCGTGGGTTTGCGGGAAGGCTCCCAATTATTAGTACAGACCAGGAACAGCCCTTGACAGCTTTAGGTATTTAATATTGGAATTTTTGGTTATTCAGAGAATCAAATGTATTCGAATCTCTGAATTAAATGTTACGAATTTAGTTGAAATTTGTTTAATTTAGTTAAGTTTATTTGTTTTCTAAAGAATTCCAACTTTTCGAGAGGATTCGAATTTCGGATCTGTCAAAAAATGATCACATTTTGTGTGAAGAATAGCTGGTTGTTAAGCAGCGGGCGGGTCGCCCGCCGTGTCCTTAACAACCGATGACTCATCAGCTGTCAACACTCACAGCTGAAATATAAACAAAACAATGCCGGCAACAGAAAATTCAGGAAAAAAAAAAAAAAAAAAGAGTGGGCCCCCCCATCCATACCTGGCCCTATAGCAGGGGTCCTGTCTAGCGTGAGGCTGGGTTCACAGATATGCGATGTGGGAACAAGCGGGTTCCCACATCGCACGTCTCTCGCAGGCAGTTCACACTGCCCTATGGGAACCGCTGCGGGTGTCAATACAAAGTTGACACCCGCAAATCGGATCACATCGGTGTAAACACTTGTCCAGTTTGGCATCCTTGCCCTGTGTGCTGGATGATCCTGTCCCGGTAGCAGGCACAGCCGGCTTCAGACCGGAACTGACATTTTTTACTGGCAACCTTTTCCCGTCACTGGCATTTACTGGCAGAAGTAAAGTGCCTGCTTTTTACTGGCTGCCAGTAAAAAATACTGATGGTTGGCTTTCCTGGAGAAAAATACAGGAGGGTCGGAGACCAGACCAGTCTCCCTGCATAAGGAGAGTGAAAAGAGCTGTGGCAGGGGCCCAGTAGGCTCCACCCACTACAGAAACCACAGTAGGGGGGCGGCAACAAGACCAGTAACCCTGCACAAGGACAGAGCAGAGCTGTGGGAGGGGCCTAACAAGCTCCACCCACTACAGGCTGCCTGCAGAGAACTACAGGAGGGGGGGGCGGAGACAAGACCAGTCCCCCTGCACAAGGAGAGCGAACAGAGCTGTGGGAGGGGCCCAGCAAGCTCCACCCACTACAGAAACCACAGTAGGGGTGGCGACAAGACCAGTAACCCTGCACAAGGACAGAGCAGAGCCCTGGGAGGGGCACCGCAAGCACCACCCACTACATAAAAGCTACGGTAGGGGTGGAGACAAGACCAGTAACCCTTCACAAGGACAGAGCAGAACTGTTGGAGGGGCCTAACAAGCTCCACCCACTACAGGCTGCCTGCAGAGAACTACAGGAGGGGGGCGGAGACAAGACCAGTCCCCCTGCACAAGGAGAGAGGGCAGAGCTGTGGGAGGGACTCAGCAAGCTTCATCCATTACAGCTCTCCTGGAAAAAAACTACAGGAGGGGGCAGAGACCAGACCAGTCACCCTGCTCAATGAGAGAGGACAGAGTTGTGGGAGTGGCCCAGCGAGCTCCACCAACTACAGAAACTACAGTAGGGGGTGGAGACAAGACCAGTAACCCAGCACAAGGACAGAGCAGAGCTGTGGGAGGGGCCTAACAAGCTCCACCCACTACAGGCTGCCTGCAGAGAACTATAGGAGGGGGAGGAGACCAGACCAGTCACCCTGCACAAGGAGAGAGAGCAGCAGTGAGCGGTCTTTATTACAGGAAGTCTCACACTGGATTACTGCACAGATTTGGAATAAATACACAAAGCTCACTGAGATATAAGAAGAACACACATACTGGCCTTCCTCCTTGATGGAGATCATGTGACCAGGGCGTCAGTTGTGGTTAGCGGGTTGTAGTGGATTCCACTATACTTTGTGCCAGCTTGAGTTGATTGTTGAGTTGTTGCTGGAGGTGAATATAATGACCCAAGATTCAGAGCCGGTTCACACAGGCGCGACCCGACTTGCCGGGGCGACCTGTGAAGTCGCGGTGCGCAGCTCGCACCGCAACCTCGGAGCGGCATGCATGGACTTCATATCATTGAAGTCAATGCAGGTCGCTCCAGGTCGCCCCAAAGTAGCTCAGGACCCTTTTTCTAAGTCGGAGCGACTTGTGTCGCTCCTATTCGAACGGGTCCTGTGCTAATCTATGGCAGGCGACCCGCGGCGACTTGGCAGGCGACCAAGTCGCCTGACAAGTCGCCCCAGTGTGAACCGGCTCTCAGAGATTACAATCAACGAGATTTTGTTGCAATTTGCTCAAGTAAAAAAAAAACAAAAAAACAAACACTTTCTCCCCTGTATATACAGGGTGGGATTTTAGGTCTATTTGGGGAAGTGTTGATTTAATTATGTATTCTTTGGGTTTTTGTTTCCTTTTTGGTATGCGATTGGTATTTGGCATTATACATTTTTATCTTTACTTTTTTTTTTCCCAGCGATGTGAAAATGCAGTCAAGCAACTTTTTTTTTTTTTTTTTATATTTCAGTAAAGATAAATTCACTTTTACATTTCAATGCTCTGATTCTCCTCTGCTGTCAGTAAATGAGCCGTGACGATCAGCGCTGGGTTGTGACAGGTGAATGTTATCGCTCAGAGTCCGATATTAAAACCCAATGCGATTTCCCCCCGCGTGCAGGCACGCCGGGTCTTGTCTACGTCGCGTATCCGAATACTGCGCAGAGCGCCGAGGCCTGTGCGCGGTGCGGGCAGAAAGACTGAGAAACCCGCAGAGGTATGCAGAAGAGGAGGAGAGTTTTTAATCATCTTACAGTCAGAGGAAAAGAAAAAAAGGAAAAAAATAACATCTGTACTTATGCTGGTAATCCCTGCAAATACAAATCAGCTCATACGGAAAATTATTTGTTAACTCTTTCAGACTACATACAGTAACCTCTGTCTTTCTCTATATATAGCGGGTAAAATAATTATTTTGCCCACTTACAAAGAAATGAAGGGTCTATAATTTTTCTCATAGGTGTATTTTAAATGATAGAAACAGAATATCAACCAAGAATCCAAAAAACAAACAAAAAAAAAAAAAAACACACGATACGAATGTTATAAATGAAGTTGCAGTCAGCGAGTAAAATAAGTATTTGATCCCCAAGCAAAAGATGACTACACGCCCGTCGAAAATTGGCAGGGAATTTTCGGCCAACGTCCGATCTGCCGATTTTCGGCTTGTTAGTATGATGCTTCCGACAACCAACTCCGACTGGTGTGCAGACTATAAAATTTTTATTGGCTGTCAACACAACGGCCGATTTTCGTGCAGTCAGTACAGATTTCGACAGGGAAAAATCTGATGAGCAAGTCTCGGCATGCTCAGTGAAGAAAAAACACAAAGAAAGCAAACCAACACATGACATCACTTCTGAAGTAGAATTTTGTTTGCTGAGAAAATTCGTGTGTAGTCTAGGCACATTCCAACCAACAAAACACAACTTGGACAAAAGTCGGACGATCGGTCGGCCGATAATCATTGCGTGTGTACGAGGCTTTAGTACTTGGTGGAGAAACCCTTGTTGGCAAGCACAGAGAGAAGACGTTTCTTGTAGTTGGTGACCAGGTTTGCACACATCTCAGGAGGGATATTGGTCCACTCTTCTTTACAGATCTTCTCTAAATCCTTAGGGCTTCTTGGCAGCCTCTTGGCAACTCAAAGTTTCAACTCCCTCCATACATTTTCTATAGGATTAAGGTCTGGAGACTGGCTAGGCCACTCCATGAGCTTAATGTGCTTCTTCTTGAGCTTCTTTGTTGTCTTGGTGGTATGTTTTGGGTCATTGTCATTCTGGAAGACCCATCCATGACCCATCTTCAGTGTTCTGGCTGAGAGAAGAGGGTTCTCATCCAAGATTTTATATTACATGGCCCCATCCATTGGCTCTTTAGCAGGGAAAACAGCCCCAAAGCATCATGTTTCCACCTCCATGTTTGACTGTAGGGATGCTGTTCTTAGGGCAGTGGTGTATTTAGGTTTTGTGCTGCCCTAGGCCTGGCTAAACTTAGGCACCGCTAATTTAAATATGGCCCACCCCTTCCTGTAAAGGCCACACCCTTTCTAGTTTATGACCCGCCCTGTCATCTGTAAACCACAGACCACAACCACAGTCTATCAGTGCCCATCAGTGCAGCCTCATCAGTTCCCATAAGTTCAGCTTCATCAGTGCCCATCAGTGCAGCCTTATCAGTGCTCATCAGTGCAGCCTCATTACTGCCCATCAGTGCAGCATATCAGTGCGGCCTCATCAGTGGCCATCAGTAAAGCCCCATCAGTGGCCACCAGTGCAGCCTCTCAGTGCCCATTAGTGCAGCCTAGCAGTGCATAATATCAGTGCAGCCCTATCAGTGCAGCTTATCAGTCCTGCCTCATCAGTGGTCATCAGTGTAGTCTATTAGTGCCCATCAGTGCAACATATCAGTGCCCATCAGGGCAGCATATCAGTGCAGTCCCATCAGCTTTTTTGCTGCACCCCTGCAAAGTGCTGCCCTAGGCCCGGGCCTTGTTGGCCTAGGCCAAGATACAGCACTGTCTTAGGGTCATAGTCAGCATTTTTCTTCCTCCAAACACGGCGAGTCGAGTTATTGCCAAAGAGCTCAATTTTGGTCTCATCTGACCACAACTCTTTCTCCCAATCCTTCTCTATATAATTAGGATTTTTATTGGCATGACTGTACATGTGTCTTCTTGAAGAGGGGGACCTTGCGGGCACTGCAGGATTTCAATCCATGGCGGTGTACTTTGTTACCAATGGTTTGTTGGGTGACTGCATTAAAATCATTCACAAGCTCCTCCTGTGTAGTTCTGGGCTGATCCCTCACTTTTCTCATGATCATCCTTACCCCATGAGGCGAAACCTTGCATGGAGCTGCAGACCGATTGATGGTTATTTTGAATTTCTTCCATTTGCGCATAATCGCCCCAACAGTTGTCTCCTCCTCACCAAGCTTCTTGCTAATTATCTTATAGCCCAATCCAGCCTTGTGCAGGTCTACAATTTTGTCCCTGACCCCCTTTGACAGCTCTTTAGTGCGATTTTATATATATATATATATATATATGTATATATATATATATATATATATATATATATTAAAATTTGCACTAATAATTTAATAAGGCAGACCTTAACCCTTGATTATGACTTTCTTTTCTCTGCTTCCTCCCCCTCCCTCTTACACAATTAGAAAAAAAAAATAATAATAATATAATATATATATATATATATATATATATATATATATATATATATATATATATATATTAGTTTTTCATTTTTCACTTCATGAATGGCAGGCATAGCATATCCATTGTTTCAGTGTGATATCTCACGCATGTTCAGGGCACACCACAGGTTTATAGGGCCTGTCAGAGAGCCAAGGCATGTCTGCTCAGTGGTGCTGAAGAAGAGGAATTCCTCGAAACGCGTCAGCCCACGGGGTCTTCAGTGACTGTTACACCCATACGTATTGATACATTGGATGGAATGTACAGTGATCTGTGATGCGTAATTTCTTGCTGTTTTTGTGAGTACATTACTTACCGTGCTTTTATTAAATTATTTGTCTTGGGATAATGCACTAAGTCGGTGCGCCCTCTGTGTGTTTTTATATTGTGGCATGTCTGCTCATGCGCAAGAGTCCAAAACGCATGCAAAGAAAGCTGTCGGTCTCTGCCAGTCTATAGACCTGGCAGAGATATGTGGGATCTCACACATGCGCAGACGCACCATTGGTCTCTGTTAGTTTTTGTAGATCTGGCACTGCATGCACAAAATTCCCCTACACATACATAGAAAGCATCAGGTCTTTGCCAGTCTATTGAACCTGGTAGAGCTACGCAGGGTCTCACACATGCGCAGACATGCCAACGGTCTCCATATTTCCCATAGACTGGCGGAGACCTGCTGCCTAATGCGCATGCTCAGGGGATCTTGCGCAAACATACCTCAGGTCTCTGCAAGGTCCTATAGTCCTTTAAAGAGCTGGCAGAGACATGCAGGACCTCATGCATGCACAGGCACACCATCGGTCTCTGGATTTCCCCTAGACTGGCAGAGACCTGCTGCTTTCTGGACATGTGCTGGGGAATCTCATGCATGTGCAGACACACAGTCAGTCTCTGTCAGTTATTAGGCTTCATGTACACTACTACTCCTCAACTCAACTCCATAAAAACCTATGTGTCCATGTACATATATGCTTTTAGGATCGCTTAGGAGCTGCTGTGGTTAGGGGAGGTTCATCCTCCCTTAGCCTCCCTATCCTGAACGTGGAGAAACTGGTCCCACCAGGTCTTTACGGAGCTGAATTTGTACACAGGATCACAGCCATGCCAGGACACAGAAAAGAGTTTTCACCAAACTTTTACCACAAGGTTGGAAGAGAACAGTGGTCTACGTTTTCTTTTGTATGATGGAAGATTACCAGGACCGTTCGCTGGAGACACCTGAACGTAAAAGACATTGTATACAATTGTGCTCTTCCAGTATTGTGGTAAAAGTTTGGTGAGGACCCTTCTCTGTTCCAGCATGACTGTGCCCTGTGTACAAAGCCAGCTCCATGAAAACAGTGTGTGACCAGTTTGGTGTGGAGGAATTGGAGTGTCCTGCACAGAGCTCTGACCTGAACCCTACTGAACACCTTCGCAATTAATTGAATGTTCTACTTTCCTTGCGTACTCATCCAAAAAAAACCTTTGTGAGGTCAGGTACTGATGTTGCTCCCAGTCCGCGTTCCAGTTCATCTCAAAGTTGTTCAGTAGGGTTGTGGTCAGGTAATTTGATGAGAAGACCTGGCTCACCATCAGTGTTCCAATTCATCCCAAAGGTGTTCAGTAGGGTTGAGGTCAGGTAGTTGGATGAGAAGACCAGGCTCAACATCAGTGTTCCAATTCCTCCCAAAGGTGTTCAGTAGGGTTGGGGTCAGGTAGTTGGATGAGAAGACCCGGCTCACCTTTGGTGTTCCAATTCCTCCCAAAGGTGTTCAGTAGGGTTGAGGTCAGGTAGTTGGATGAGAAGACCTGGCTCACCATTGGTGTTCCAATTCCTCCCAAATGTGTTCAGTAGGGTTGAGGTCAGGTAGTTGGATGAGAAGACCAGGCTCAACATCAGTGTTCCAATTCCTCCCAAAGGTGTTCATTAGGGTTGAGGTCAGGTAGTTGGATGAGAAGACCTGGCTCACCATCAGTGTTCCAATTCATCCCAAAGGTGTTCAGTAGGGTTGAAGTCAGGTAGTTGGTTGAGAAGACCTGGCTCACCATTGGTGTTCCAATTCCTCCCAAAGGTGTTCATTAGGGTTGAGGTCAGGTAGTTGGATGAGAAGACCTGGCTCACCATTGGTGTTCCAATTCCTTCCAAAGGTGTTCATTAGGGTTGAGGTCAGGTAGTTGGATGAGAAGACCTGGCTCACCATTGGTGTTCCAATTCCTCCCAAGGTGTTCAGTAGGGTTGAGGTCAGGTAGTTGGTTGAGAAGACCTGGCTCACCATTGGTGTTCCAATTCCTCCCAAAGGTGTTCAATAGGGTTGAGGTCAGGTAGTTGGATGAGAAGACCTGGCTCACCATTGGTGTTCCAATTCATCCCAAAGGTGTTCAGTAGGGTTGGGGTCAGGTAGTTGGATGAGAAGACCTGGCTCACCATTGGTGTTCCAATTCATCCCAAAAGTCTTCAGTGGAGCGGGGGTCAGGTAGTTGAATGAGAAGACCAGGCTCACCATCAGTATTCCTATTGATCCCAAAGGTTTCCAGTAGGGTTTAACTCAGGTAGTTGGATGAGAAGACCTGGCTCACCGTAGGGTGTTCCAATTCATTACAAAGATGTACAGTAGGGTTGAGGTTAGGGCTTTGTGAAGGACACTTGAGTTCCTCCACACTAAACTAGGGCACAGTCATGCTGGAATGACAAAGTTATCTCTGTTACCACAAAGTTGGAAGAGAACAATCGTCTACAATGTCTTTGTATGATGGAGTATTAACAGGACCCTTCACTTGGGACACCCGAACTCCATGATTTGGAGGGGTCTCCATATATATTTAGCCATATAGAGTGTATATTTATAGGTTGATCTAGTTAGCTACAGGTGTGGAATGAGCAAGGACACGGATAAAGGCCAAGGGATAATAGGAAAAGGCCAAGGAGGGATAAAGGCTAAATCCACAGTCACGGGATCAAATCCAGCCAGAATCCTTACAAGTGAGATTACTAATTAGAGGGAAACTGAGAGGTCAAAGACCCCGTCACAATTTTCTTAGAACTACCAAACCACACACAGTTTGGGCAAATGCTCCTAATTGCCTGACTTCCACTCCTAAATTTATATTGGCCATAAGGATCTGGCAAGCAAGAGAGACAAAACCTGCAAATATACATAAAATTAGTTTTTTTTCTCATTCCATCTCAGTAAGAAAATCTCACATCTGTAAGAGATTTGTCACTTCCAAAACCTTCCCAGCAGACAGTGAGGGTTAACTCTGAACAAGAAATTGCCCCCCCCAGGTCAGCTCCCAGCTCCCATCCATCAAAGTAGCTGCTACATTAGCAATCATCTTGCAGCAACAGCAGAGGTGTCATCATGAGCTGGGCGGCTGTGCCTGAAGGGAAGGGAGGCCGCTCTTCTCCTCCGTAGGGTAGGCTGGGACGTGCGCCTCGATGGAGACAAGACCAAAGTTTTGTTTTTGTTGTTAGCGACTGGGGATGTTGGTTTACAGTAATATTGGAGTCATGTTTTGTTACATTCCCCTCCTCCTCCCAGAGGTGCTTATAGGAGCAAGGTAGCTTTACGCTCTGTCAACCTCCATAACTGTCACTAAACACCTTCGCCACGCTGCCTGGCGTACCCATGGAACAAGCAAGAAGAGAACATTCTATGCTGTCATCCCTGTACCCTTCTCTGGGGTGTAACTTCCAATACTGGGGCCCCCCAGGCCAATTCTCTTTGTAGCAGCTGGCAGTGTCAACTGTGACAATACGTGTCATTAATCTCAATGTCAATTATGTCTAAACCAAGGACAGGCAGCAGGAGAGCTGGCAGCATAGTCAGTGCACTACGAGGGAGCAGAGTAATGGAGAAGTTATATAGTAAAAATATTATAATAAGATAATAATAAACTGGTAAAATAATATACAAAATATTACAAAAAAAATATATATAATAATAAAATAGTAAATAATAATTATAAGAAGAAAATAAACTGGTAAAAAAATATAGTAAATTATATTACAATAAAAAAAAGAATAATAATAATAATAGTAAATAATAATTATAATGACATAATAATAAACTGGTAAAAAAAATATAGTAAATTATATTACAATTAAAAAAGAATAATAATAATAATAATAATAAAATAGTAAATAATAAGAATAATTAAATAGTAAATCATGAAATAAACTAGTAAATAAAGTAAACTAAGTAAACTGTTAGGGCTACAAGATTGTGGAATTCTCTACCACAAGAGGTGGTTTCTGCGGGTAGTATGGTGGCTTTCAAAAGACTCTTAGACTTACATCTCAAGGATCAGAACATTCAGGGGTATGTGAGATGATTACAGCCACACACACCTACACAGGTTGAACTGGATGGACTATTGTCTTTATTCAACCTCACCTACTATGTAACTATATTCATATTCATAATAATATAGTCAAATGTATTACAAAAAGTAAAGAATATTAATAGTAAATATAATAAAATAAATTAGTCATAATGTTAATATTATAAAAAACAATTAATATGTAAAATAATAATTATAAAATGTAAATTATATTGTAATAAAATAATCAAATAGTAAAACAATAATATAATAATAATAAAATAAAAAAAGTAAATAAAATAAAGAATAGTAATAATGATAAAGTTAGTAATATTATAGGAAAATAATAATAAAATAGTACAATAATAATAGTAAATTATATCACACAAACAAAATAACAATAAAAATGTAAATATTATTAATAAAATAATGATGAGTAAAATAGTAAATAAGATTTTTTTTTATATTGATGATGAATGCCAGGGGCATAACTACAGGGGTTGCAATTGCAACTGGGCCCCATGGTCCAGGGGGCCTGTGCAGCTCCCCTGTACACACTTGTGTTCTGCTGTCTCAGGGCTCCTGTGTGCTCTCCTGGTCCCTGCCCCCCCCCCCCCCCCCCATAGTGCTCCCTCCCCACTCCTACCAGCTGCTGCAGGGGATGTGTCACACTAGAGAACCAGGAAGGGGTCAGTAAATATGTAATTTACCAGCTCCTTCCTTTTCTAAATGGACAGAGTCCTAGTCAGTCACATTGTAAAAAAATAAAATAAAATGATAAAAAATAATACAATTAAAATACCAAAAAATAAAAACTACTGACACCAGTGGGTGAACTTCCAGGATCACAAAGGTCACACTTGCAACCGGGCCCTGGCATTCCACCACCATGGGGAGACCCCAAGATGGCAGGAAGGGGGCCCACTGCAGAACTTGTGAAAGGGTCCCGCTGCGGGACTGTAATAAAAAGCCCCGCAACGAGAGTAAAAGGGCCCCAGGATCAGTGGGAAGAGCCCCAGGCTTGAAGGGAAGGACCCCGGCCAGGGGTCCAGGAGGCCATTCATGGTTTCTTGCACCGGGGTCCTGAAGGTTCTAATTATGCCGCTGATGAATGCTGTTGAATACAATTACTATCTAATCCCAATACAAACAACAACAACTTTTTTTTTTGTAGAGCTACAAACCTCAGCTGACCTACAGTGCCGGTTCACATTGGTGCGATGCGGAAACCCTGCGAATCCACTGCGGGCTCCATCATCACACCCGACCCGCAGGCAGTTCACACTGCCATATGCAAACTACTGGGAGTGTCAATACAAAGTTAGCGACACCCCCAGATTAGTTTGCATATCGCAGTGCGAACTGTCAATTTGGACAGGAATTGATTCTGACGCAGACCGAAAAAAAAAGGGTCCGACTTTGGGCCGAATGCGATGCAAATTCAGCCATACAATCTGTATGGCTGAATTCGCATCGCACAGAAATCGCATGTGATTTGCAGAGCAGTGCGAATCACATGCGATGTCTGACATCGCTGAAGTGTGAACCGACGCATAAGGAGAATCTCTGAGATTTGGGGTTGCATTAGACACACCGGGGTAATTTCAGTCTATAGCAGAAGTTCAGAGGGTAATAAATCTACATGGCTGGGACATAGAAGTACATACTTCTTCCTGCACAGAGGGGGATCTGTGAATAGAGGATCCTGAGATGTGACCTCAGCTCTTCTATACTGGAAACTTTACAGTTTAGCAGCCTCTCTAATGCCCCCCCACCCCCCCTTCACTCCTACCCTAGGGTCCCATAGCACATGTGTGGGCTGCTATGGCTTCTGTTACACCACTGACCCTGCTAATGAGCGGAATACTTTCTACTTGCTTAAACTACTTGGCTTTACTTTACTTTTAACTTTTTTACTTTACTTGGCTGTGTCCACCTTAGGGTCCATTCACACGGGCGATCTGATCCGCCTGTCAGTTTTTCAGACGGACCTGATCAGATGCTCCATGCATCCCTATGGGACAGCGGATGTCAGCTGAGACATGTCTGCTGACACCCTATCCGATT
>NW_028119474.1:0-38370 GCF_965119305.1 Pelophylax lessonae | reverse complement strand
AAATTTGCCATTCATTTTTTATAGCAGCAATGAGTCAGTGGACACAACTATAAATAGGTGCAAGAACCAATCTTAGCATAAAATTACATTAGCGAGTATGGGATGGGCATGGCAGAATGATAATAGGGGTGACAATGAGGCAGATGTAATTAGTAATACTAGGTCTTTAGCAGTAACTGTAATATGTCTGTTTACGCCATGTGGACCATGACGCCCATCTCTGTGTTTGACAAATGGACCATGACTATGAGTGGGCATAGTAAAAAAGCATAACAGCATGTGGGTACAGTTTAGTTGGTATTTTTAATGTTGCCAATATATACACGCAATAGTTTTGAGACGTGGGCAGAACTGTTGCATATGATCGCTCTCTGGTCACAGGATGATGATAACTGAGCATTGTGCCATTTTATGACATTATGTAGTGCAGCGATGTGCACATGCAACATAGAAATCCTATATAGGTAGTTATCAGATGCTGAAACTAATACAGCATTAAAGTCACACATTTATTCTGACTACCTTTACTGTGTACATCCCTTAATTCGCTGAATGACCTTTGATGTGATTTGAATTGAGCACCTCTTTCCTAGATACTGTATATAAAAAAAACACACAACCTACAAAATTTATTCTCCTCAAGCAAAAGCTATATACATTTCCAATACTATTATGATAACAAGGCCACATTTTGATTTTTTTAACGTGGCAAAGCTTTGCCCCAAGCCCTTTAAAGTTAAGAGAGCCACCAGAATAACAGGGTCACTTATCTGTGTTGGTGCTTAGGATTAAGTGCTTGCTATGAATACATTCTGTTGTTGGCAAGCCATCATCAGAAACAGCAAATGGACAGTTGGCAAGCCTGCCCTAATGGCAATTGCCAAATCTTTGATATTCTAGCTGTCTATGTTCTGACCTCTTCCTCATTGTTCCATCCCCCCCATAATCTTTTCTTGTTTGCTCCCCACCCCTCCCCAGTCCATGACCTTCTCCACTTTTCTCCCTACCTCCCCTCTCTCCATGTCCTCCTCTTGTTGGCTCCTGTCCTTTGCCTTTCTCAGACCTCCTCCTCTTTGCTCCCTGCCCTTCTACTCTCCAATGTTCCCCTCCTTTAGGTTGTTGCCCTCCCTTCTCTGTGACCTTCTATTCTTTGCTACCTGGCCCTACCCTTTCCATGACTTTCTCCTCTTTGTTCCTTGCTCCTCCCCTCTCAATGACCACTGCCCTTCCACCCTCACACCATTCCCATTATTCCTTTCCTTTTTGCTACCTGCGGCTCCCCTATCCATGGCTTCTTCGTCCTTCCTTCCTCTCTCTATAACCTCCTTTTAACTCTCACTGCCCCTCCTTTAACATACTGTTATCCCATTAAACAAAAAAAAAAAAATATATATATACATAAAAAAAAAAAAAAAAATATATATATATATATATATATATATATATAATTTCACAAAAGTGAGTACACCCCTCGCAGTTTTGTAAATATTTTATTATATCTTTTCATGTGACAACACTGAAGAAATGACACTTTGCTACCATGTAAAGTAGTGAGTGTACAGCTTGTATAACAGTGTAAATTTGATTTCCCCTCAAAATAACTCAACAAACAACCATTAATGTCTAAACCACTGGCAACAAAAGTGAGTACACCCCTAAGTGAAAATGTCCAAATTGGGCCCAATTAGCCTTTTTCCCTCCCCGGTGTCATGTGACTCATTAGTGTTACAAGGTCTCAGGTGTGAATGGGGAACAGGTGTGTTAAATTTGGTTTATTGCTCTCACTCTCTTTTACTGGTCACTGGAAGTTTAACATGGCACCTCATGACAAAGAAACTCTCTGAGCATCTGAAAAAAGAATTGTTGCTCTACATAAAGATGGCCTAGGCTATAAGAAGATTGCCAAGATCCTGAAATTGAGCTGCAGCATGGTGGCCAAGACCATACAGCAGTTTAACAGAACAGGTTCCACTCAGAACAGGACTCGCCATGGTTGACCAAAGAAGTTGAGTGCATGTACTCAGCGTCATATACAGAGGATGTCTTTGGGAAAAAGCAATATAAGTGCTGCCACAATTGCTGCAGAGGTTGAAGGGGTGGGGGGTCAGCCTGTCAGTGCTCAGACCATACGCTGAACACTGCATCCAATTGGTCTGCATGGCTGTCATCCCAGAAGGAAGCCTCTTCTAAATATGATGCACAAGAAAGCCAGCAAACAGTTTGCTGAAGACAAACAGACCAAGGACATGGATTACTGGAACCATCTCCTGTGGCCTGAAGAGACTAAGATAAACTTATTTAGTTCAGATGGTGTCAAGCGTATATGGCGGCAACCAGGTGAGGAGTACAAAGACAAGTGCGTCTTGCCTACAGTCAAGTATGGTGGTGGGAGTGTCATTGTCTGGGGCTGCTTGAGAGCTGCTGACACTGGGGAGCTACAGTTCATTGAGGGAACCATGAATGCCAACATGCACTGTGACATACTGAAGCAGAGAATGATCTCCTCCCTTCAGAGACTGGGCCGCAGGGCAGTATTCCAACATGATAATGACCCCAAACACACCTCCAAGACGACCACTGCCTTGCTAAAGAAGCTGAGGGTAAAGGGGATGGACCATTCAAGCATGTCTCCAGACCTAAACCCTATTGAGCATCTGCCGGGCATCCTCAAACAGAAGGTAGAGGAGCGCAAGGTCTCTAACATCCACCAGCTCTGTGATATTGTCATGGAGGAGTGGAATAGGACTCCAGTGGCAACCTGTGAAGCTCTGGTGAACTCCATGCCCAAGAGGGTTAAGGCAGTGCTGGAAAATAATGGTGGCCAAACGAAATATTGACACTTGGGGCCCAATTAGAACATTTTTACTTAGGGGTGTACTCACTTTTTTTGCCAGTGGTTTAGACGTTAATGGCTGTGTGTTGAGTTATTTTGAGGGGACAGAAAATTTACACTGTTATACAAGCTGTACACTCACTACTTTAAATTGTAGCAAAGTACAATTTCTTCAGTATTGTCACATAAAAAGATATAATAAAATATTTCCAAAAATACGAGGGGTGTACTCATTTTTGTGAGATACTGTACATATTGTAACGTTCATGCGTTTTTGTTTGCGGATGGATTTACAGCTG
The DNA here is from genome assembly GCF_965119305.1 of Pelophylax lessonae. NCBI lineage: Eukaryota > Metazoa > Chordata > Amphibia > Anura > Ranidae > Pelophylax > Pelophylax lessonae. The sequence goes on along the minus strand of NW_028119474.1, from coordinate 35,238 downwards.
CAGAATTATTACACTCAGTAGCCTTGTAGAGAATGTGTTGAAAAACATATCCAACTCTCAGGACTTCATCACCGTGTACAGCCTGTTATATACTATATATATATTAATAGATGTTTAATGGAGGGATAGAGTATATGAGGATATATAGATGAGAGACAGGCTATTGTATGGTGAGCACTAGAAGTAGTATAGGAGAGTTGCAGGTGATGGTAAGCAGATAGGTTCTGATGTCAAGTATAGTGCAGATGGTAAGAGGACACAGATGGAGTATACTTCAGACAGAGTAACCTAGTGCAAGGATAGTTCAAGGTAGTCCCAAGAGCTAACAGTCTTATGCAGATGATAGTGAATAGATAGATACAGATAGTCTTGGTAATTGCAGTAGATGACAGTAGGAGATTGGTTAGTAAGAATCCCCTGCGGGGTACTTATCACTTAGATAGGTTAGGAAATACAATGTCCAGAGGAGAGGGGTGATCCCGTAGCGGGATACGGATCACCAGCGAGGTTTCCGGCTTAGTTCAGTAAGGAAGGTATGTCAGCAGCTCCGACTTCTCAGGCGTAGGTGCGATGAACATGTGGGTTTGAACGAGCGATGAGTGAGAGCAAACCGGCGATTGAAATAGCCGCTCATAGCGGCGCTCGGCAGTGATGTCATCCGGTCTTAAAGGTGTATGCGTCCTTTGTATATACAAGATGGGACGCAAAGAGAGGAGAAATATAGGAACAAGGGTACCATAGGTACCAGAACATTACAGTACCCCCCCCCTTAAGGCCGGCTCCGGAAGGCCTCTAGAACTGTTTTTCCGGATATTTCGAGTGGAAATTGCGAATCAGTCTAGGGGCATGGATATCGGAGGTATCCAGCCAGGTGTCATCTTGGGGCCCATAATTCTTCCATCGTACAAGATACTGGAGTCTTCTTCTATTGAAACGGGAATCCAAAATTTCTTTTATCTCAAATTCTTCTCCACCCTCCACTTGTACAGGAGGTGGAGGTGAGATAGTAGGCCTTATTCCTTGGTTAGGAACATGGGGCTTCAGTAGAGACACATGGAAGACAGGATGTATCTTGAGGTCTACTGGCAATGTGAGTTGTACTGCAGCTTTTCCAATAAGCTTCTCTATTGGAAAAGGTCCCAGAAATAGAGGTCCAAGTTTTTTACTAGGGATCTTTAGTCTCAGATTTTTTGTAGAAAGCCAAACAAGATCCCCAATGGCATATTGGGGAGAGGGTTTCCTACGGAGGTCGTAGTATTTTTTTTGTTGGCTATGAGCATGAGATATTGAATTGTTGAGTAATCCCAGAGAATCCTTTATCTGGGCAAGATAATCAGATGCTACTGGATTACTTGATGGTAAGATACGTGGAGGAAGGAGTGTGGGATGAAACCCATAATTCAGGTAAAACGGACTTTGCTTAGTAGTGCTATGAGTAGCGTTGTTATAGGCGAATTCCGCCAGTGGGAGAAGATCTGCCCAATCGTCCTGTAGATACGAAGTATAGCAACGCAGGTACTGTTCAATGCACTGGTTAACTCTCTCTGTCTGTCCGTTGGTCTGAGGGTGATAGGCAGAAGTAAGGTTACGCTCTATTCGCAGTATCTGACATAGAGCTAGCCAAAATTTTGAGATGAATTGTGAACCACGGTCAGACAGCAGTGTTTTTGGAATACCATGTAACTTAAAGACATGTTTCACAAGTAATTCTGCTGTTTGTTTGGATGAAGGTAGTTTTCGGATAGGGGTGAAATGTGCCATCTTGGTCAGATGGTCCACCGATACCAAGATGGTGTTGAATCCTTTGGAAGGTGGTAGTTCCACTATGAAATCCAAGGATACCACTTCCCACAGAACCTGGGGTATCGGTAAACTACAAAGTAATCCTGATGGTTTCGTGTTGTCAATTTTAGACCTTGCACAGATATCACAAGATGAAATGAACTTTTTTACGGTTGTCTTCATGTCTGGCCACCAAAATTGCCTAGTGAGTAGATTGAGAGTTTTAGTCATACCCATATGTCCTGCCATAGGTACATCATGCGACAATTCTAAGATCTTGGTTCGCATAGTAGGGGGTATGTATAATTTATCGTTGTAGTAGAGGAAGCCTTCTGCGTCAGTAGTTAGTTGTGGTGGAGGTGAATCCAACCCTATGCTGTGCAAAATCTCCTCCTTCAGTGAGCGAACGACTCCGATAATACGTTCAAGTGGTATTATAGGAACTGAGAGAACCTCAGTGCAATCTTTCTCGGCTAGTCGTGAGAGTGCATCCGCTTTTTTATTTTTGTCTGCGGGCGTGTAAGTTACTAAAAGATTAAATCTCAGAAAGAATAACGACCACGTACCTGCCGGTGGGAAAGAGTTCTATTAGTCTGAAGGTATTGGAGGTTTTTGTGATCAGTATATATCAGAATTGGCAATTGAGTGCCCTCAAGTAGATGTCTCCAATTCTCTAATGCCAGTTTTATGGCTAATAACTCCTTCTCACCTACTGGGTAGTTCACCTCGGGGCTACTTAATGACTTTGAAAAGAAAGCAACTGGGTGAAGAGGTGAGGTGTTTGTTGGTCGTTGTGAGAGAACTGCTCCTACTGCCATATTAGACGCATCTACCTCCAAGATGTATTGAAGGGATGGGTCTGGATGGCATAGTATGGGGGCAGTAGTAAAGCTTGATTTCAGCAGAGAGAATGCTCCATTTGCTTCCTTTGACCAATTAAATGGTCTCTTCATGCTTGTAAGTTGTGTGAGAGGTTTCACAATCGCAGAGAAGTTTTTAATGAATTTCCTATAGTAATTAGAGAATCCTAGGAACCTTTGTAATGCTTTGCGAGTGGTTGGCACAGGCCAATCCAGAATGCAGGATATTTTGCTCATGTCCATTTTGATTCCACTTTTAGATATAATATATCCTAGGAATAGTACCTCCTCTTTATGAAAGAGACATTTCTTTGATTTAACATATAAGTTATGTGCAAGTAGTCTTGACAACACAAGTCTCACATGTTTTATGTGCTCAGGTAAGGAATGAGAATAGATAAGTATATCGTCCAAATATACTACCACACAAACATCAAGCAAGTCTCGGAATATCTCGTTTATAAAACGTTGGAAGGCTGCGGGGGCATTACATAGCCCAAATGGCATTACAAGGTACTCAAACAGTCCGTATCTGGTTCTGAATGCCGTCTTCCATTCATCCCCTTTACGGATTCGAATTAAATTGTATGCCCCTTTTAGGTCCAATTTTGAAAAGAAAGAAGCCCCACGCACCTGTTCGATAAGTTCAGGAATAAGAGGTAAAGGATAATGATCCTTTATTGTGATGGCATTTAATTGTCTGAAATCAATGATAGGCCTAAGGCTAGAGTCCTTATTGCGGACAAAGAAAAGCCCAGCAGCAGTGGAGGAAGTAGAAGGTCGGATGAATCCTTTTGCCAAGTTTTCATCCAGATACTCTTTAAGGTGAGAGAGTTAATCCTGTGAGAGAGGGTATACATGTCCGTAAGGCAACTTGCTATTAGGGAGCAGATCGATACAACAATCATAGTCCCTGTGAGGAGGTAACATTTGAGCGTTTTTCTCGAGGAAAACCTCCGATAAATCTTGATAACACTTAGGAATAATGTCATCTGGCAGTACAGACAGGATCCTATCATGTGTGGGGAGGTTACACGTCGTCTCGCAGTAGTGAGAAGAGAAGGCTAACGTTCTTGTTTTCCAATCGATGATTGGTTGATGTATGTGTAACCAGGGAAGTCCCAAAATGATTGGAAAATGTGGCGAAGTTAATACATCAAAGGTGGTGGTCTCCATATGAGACTCGTCAGCAGTTACAAGAAGTGCCTGTGTCTGACTGGTGATAGGACCAGAGGATAAAGGTGTACCGTTAATAAAACTAACGGAGACAGGTTTGGGTTTTGAAACAATAGGTATTTTATTAAGGGAGACAAAACAAATGTCAATGTAGTTTCCACAAGATCCTGTGTCAATCATAGCCTTGGTGGTGATCCTAGTTTGGTCCCACTGCAATGTTAATTGAACAAAAAGATAAGGTTTAGGAAAGGAAGTTGTGAGTCCCCCTAGCAAGACATTTGAACACTCACCCTCTTTTCTGCGGACAAGAGGACAGTCGTTTACCAGATGATTCGGGGATGCGCAGTACATGCAAAGATGTTCGGTTTTCCTCCTGGCACGTTCAGAAAGGGTCAGAGGTGGACGTATCATTCCTACTTCCATAGGAGTAGGGTCAGCAGGCAACATCCGAGAAGGACTGGAAAATGGTGAGCCCATCTTCTCAGCCTTTCTTTCTCGTAGTCGTCTGTCAATATTGATACTGGTCTGGATCAGTCCCTCTAGAGTGCCAGGTAAATCCGCTCGGGCGAGCTCGTCTTTAACGGCCTCAGATAGGCCGAGTCTAAACTGCGTTCGCAAAGATGTGTCGTTCCACCCTGAATCAGGGGACCATCTTTTAAAATTCGCCACGAAATCCTCAACAGGTCTCCTTCCTTGTTTTAGGGCCCGTAACTGGGCGTCAACGGTACTCTGCTTGTTGGGGTCTTCATATAAAGTAGCAAGTTGTGCTAGAAATAAGGGATAAGAATTAAGGAGTGGATCATCCTTTTCAAAGAGAGCATCTGCCCAGGCCCGGAGTTCACCCGTTAAATAGGAGATGATGGTACAAACCTTAATTTGGTCAGTGGTGTAGGTTAGAGGTTTTAACAAAAAAAACAATTGACATGCGTTATTAAATTCACGGAATTTGCTCCGATCACCAGAAAACACTATAGGAGGGTTTATCTTAGGCTCACGGGGCTGAGCAGCAGGAGGCTGTGTGAGACGGCCAAGCTGCTGTCTCAAGGTTTGATTGTCATTTTTTACCTCTGTAAGTGCATGGATCAATGCATCTACTTGTTGTTTTAATTGTAGTACATGAGTGGATAATTCTGCTGAATCCATATTTTTTTTTAAAGGCTCGTTCAATCTGTAACGTTCATGTGTTTTTGTTTGTGGATGGATTTACAGCTGCAGAATTATTACACTCAGTAGCCTTGTAGAGAATGTGTTGAACAACATATCCAACTCTCAGGACTTCATCACCGTGTACAGCCTGTTATATACTATATATATATTAATAGATGTTTAATGGAGGGATAGAGTATATGAGGATATATAGATGAGAGACAGGCTATTGTATGGTGAGCACTAGAAGTAGTATAGGAGAGTTGCAGGTGATGGTAAGCAGATAGGTTCTGATGTCAAGTATAGTGCAGATGGTAAGAGGACACAGATGGAGTATACTTCAGACAGAGTAACCTAGTGCAAGGATAGTTCAAGGTAGTCCCAAGAGCTAACAGTCTTATGTAGATGATAGTGAATAGATAGATACAGATGGTCTTGGTAATTGCAGTAGATGACAGTAGGAGATTGGTTAGTAAGAATCCCCTGCGGGGTACTTATCACTTAGATAGGTTAGGAAATACAATGTCCAGAGGAGAGGGGTGATCCCGTAGCGGGATACGGATCACCAGCGAGGTTTCCGGCTTAGTTCAGTAAGGAAGGTATGTCAGCAGCTCCGACTTCTCAGGCGTAGGTGCGATGAACATGTGGGTTTGAACGAGCGATGAGTGAGAGCAAACCGGCGATTGAAATAGCCGCTCATAGCGGCGCTCGGCAGTGATGTCATCCGGTCTTAAAGGTGTATGCGTCCTTTGTATATACAAGATGGGACGCAAAGAGAGGAGAAATATAGGAACAAGGGTACCATAGGTACCGGAACATTACACATATATATATATATATTGCTATAGATGGGGGCTAGGAATAATGGGACATATAGTCAAGACAAGGGCAGTTGCTGAGTGATCCAGAGCAACAGACTTTCAGAACTAAAAGGCATAAATGCTTGGGCACATATTTAGATGAAATTTGGATGAAATAATATGTTGAGGAATGTTTTCTTGGTCAATCTGCATAAATTATTTAAAAAAAGAGGGGTTAATACTCCTTTAAGTAAAGCTTCTAAATGTGCCCTTTTTGAGCTTATAAGGTGGCTATTGTATAAAAATGTGAGTGGCTTATAAAGCTTTGTAAGTCAGGGATACCTAATGCATCCCACAATCTCTCCAACAATATGGAAAATCATTTGCATAATTTACCATTATTTTAATTCACTGTCACTGTCTTCAGGTAATATTTGCTTTTTCTCCTTTTTCAGTTAGAGAACTAACATCCAAAAAGATTAATGTCCTTGCCTTATCTCTGTTAAAGCTGGAATTACAAATCAATCTTAGCATATCTGACACAATATCGCTTGCAATGCCGGAAAGCTAATGCTATGCAATACTGAAGGTTATTATATGATGAGCAAAAGAGGTGTGAAAAGGCCATGGAAATCAGCTACTCCTTTTGTTCCTTTATCAGAGGAGGACAATGGCACAGAATAATAGCAGTAGAAGTCTGCAATATATTATGCATTTAGAATTCATATTCTCTGCTGGTTATTTTAATGTTTTTCTTTAATTTCTGTAAAAATTGTAAAATGTACGTATTAAGGTGGCCTGTTAAACTAAGCACCTTGGCAGAAATAGCATTATAAAAATGGGCCTTATCTCTATCACATAGTAAGTTTGGTTCATTATTGGTCATTTAAAATGGTACTTTGCTGTCCTCATGAGCCATTTTTGATACTTTAACTGGACAGGGAAGCATACTGTATATTAATTATGTTCTTATATATATATTTTCTTTACAATATATATATATACATAAATACATGCATACTGTGTGTGTGTGTGTGTATATATATATATATATATATATATATATATATATATATATATATATATATATATATATATAGTGTGTGTGTGTATGTACAGTGCCTTGCGAAAGTATTCGGCCCCCTTGAACTTTGCGACCTTTTGCCACATTTCAGCCTTCAAACATAAAGATATAAAACTGTAATTTTTTTGTGAAGAATCAACAACATGTGGGACACAATCATGAAGTGGAACAAAATTTATTGGATATTTCAAACTTTGTTAACAAATAAAAAACTGAAAAATTGGGCGTGCAAAATTATTCAGCCCCCTTTACTTTCAGTGCAGCAAACTCTCTCCAGAAGTTCAGTGAGGATCTCTGAATGATCCAAAGTTGACCTAAATGACTAATAATGAGAAATAGAATCCACCTGTGTGTAATCAAGTCTCAATATAAATGCACCTGCACTGTGATAGTCCCAGAGGTCAATTTAAAGCGCAGAGAGCATAATGAAGAACAAGGAACACACCAGGCAGGTCCGAGATACTGTTGTGGAGAAGTTTAAAGCCGGATTTGGATACAAAAAGATTTCCCAAGCTTTAAACATCCCAAGGAGCACTGTGCAAGCGATATTATTGAAATAGAAGGAGTATCAGACCACTGCAAATCTACAAAGACCTGGCCGTCCCTCTAAACTTTCAGCTCATACAAGGAGAAGACTGATCAGAGATGCAGCCAAGAGGCCCATGATCACTCTGGATGAACTGCAGAGATCTACAGCTGAGGTGGGAGACTCTGTCCATAGGACAACAATCAGTCGTATACTGCACAAATCTGGCCTTTATGGAAGAGTGGCAAGAAGAAAGACATTTCTTAAAGATATCCATAAAAAGTGTCATTTAAAGTTTGCCACAAGCCACCTGGGAGGGAGACACACCAAACATGTGGAAGAAGGTGCTCTGGTCAGATGAAACCAAAATCCAACTTTTTGGCAACAATGCAAAATGTTATGTTTGGCGTAAAAGCAACACAGCTCATCACCCTGAACACACCATCCCCACTGTCAAACATGGTGGTGGCAGCATCATGGTTTGGGCCTGCTTTTCTTCAGCAGGGACAGGGAAGATGGTTAAAATTGATGGGAAGATGGATGGAGCCAAATACAGGACCATTCTTGAAGAAAACCTGATGGAGTCTGCAAAAGACCTGAGACTGGGACGGAGATTTGTCTTCCAACAAGACAATGATCCAAAACATAAAGCAAAATCTACAATGGAATGGTTCACAAATAAACATATCCAGGTGTTAGAATGGCCAAATCAAAGTCCAGACCTGAATCCAATCGAGAATCTGTGGAAAGAACTGAAAACTGCTGTTCACAAACGCTCTCCATCCAACCTCACTGAGCTTGAGGTGTTTTGCAAGGAGGAATTGGCAAAAATTTCAGTCTCTCGATGTGCAAAACTGATAGAGACATACCCCAAGCGACTTACAGCTGTAATCGCTGCAAAAGGTGGCGCTACAAAGTATTAATTTAAGGGGGCTGAATAATTTTGCACGCCCAATTTTTCCGTTTTTTATTTGTTAAAAAAGTTTGAAATATCCAATAAATTTCGTTCCACTTCATGATTGTATCCCACTTGTTGTTGATTCTTCACAAAAAATTACAGTTTTATATCTTTATGTTTGAAGCCTGAAATGTGGCAAAAGGTCAAAAAGTTCAAGGGGGCCGAATACTTTCGCAAAGCACTGTATATGTATGTGTATATATATATATATATATATATATATATATATATATATATATATATATATATATATATATGTATATGTATGTATATATATATATATATATATATATATATATATATATATATATATTGTAAGGGATTAGCTCGGTGGCGGGTGTGGATGACCCCTTGGGGGGTGCGTTTTCCCAGAGAGGTAGCCGACAAGTGCTTGCAAACAAACAGTGTGGTTTATTAAATGGTGTTTTCTTCACCAGGCTGTATGCAGCAAAACATCCAAAATAAAATAAAACAGAAAATAAATCCTTGCCTCTGTGGGCGGCTACCTTCTCACAACTGGAACCTGCCTAAGTGTCTGTCTCCAACCTACCGTCGGGCAGACTTCCTTGTCCTTCAGCGGACACTCAATAGTCCTTTTATAATAGCTTCGCAGGGCAACACAGTCCTTTATTTCTTTCACATCAACAGTTCGTCTTCTCACCTTTGAGACGTATTCACCCTTGGTTACCGTCCCGGGCACACATCACTCCGGGGGGTCTTCTCCCAGGCCCACACATCCTGTCGGGAGGCACACGCTGACTGTCCTCCTGCTCCCAGCCCACATGGCTTCAGGATGCAGCTTCTGGAGGCAGCAAACAATAGGACCTTCTCTGAACAAATTATAGAGCCTTAACTCCCTCATTCTGAACAGGTGAAGGCCTTTCAACTTCCTGCTGGCTAGCTCTGTAGCCAACACCCTAAATTAATTAATGGACCCTCTAAATCAGGTGGAAATGTATCTCCTTCCTGTGACTACATTCCCAGATTTAGCTGACTTCCTGTCACATACCCCCCCCTCTTGTTTCAACCCTAGGGTTGGGACACATATTTCCAGGCACGCATGTGTCAGGCACTGCTGACTCACTGATAAGCCTCCTATTATCCTCAAGCTTCCGGATGAAACTGTTTTGTCATCTTCATTGACGGATTTCTCATAAATGCCACACAGTTTGTCTCTCATCTCATATACACATTCTTCAACTGCATTTTTGGCATCATTTTGCTCCTTCTCGTTTCTGTCATCTTCATTGACAGCTTTCTCATAAATGTCAGACAGCTTGTCCCTCATAACCGTCTGTCCAATCCACCATGGAGGACCGTGATCCATAGGCAACTCAATTGGGCTAGTCTTAATGTCTTCAACATTCTTAAGACGCCTCTCTCTGCAATCCATAAATGTTTTCCACAAAACTTTGAGAACCTTTGCTTCACTAAGCTTTGTTCCAAGTAGGGACTCTTGACATCCCTCTGTGACTTGAGTTGCCTCTCCATACATCTGTACACAATCATTGACTTTTTGTTGTAAAAGGGAATGATCTTCCTTCTTGAGCTTTGCTTGCTCTAAGATGCTGTGCAGAGGATTTTCCAATTGAGACAACAGGCTGTCACACATTTCTTCAAAGTGACCCCTGTTCCTTTTCCCAGAGATATCAATATCATTCACCAAACATTTCATATTCATAGGCAGATCTGAAGCATTTGCACTCATCAACTTCTTAAACTTTTCGCCCTCCTGAGCGAGTCGCAGTAAAGGCCTACTATTTGATTTGATATTCAGTTTATATTTCTTGCCAAACTCTTCACAGAAGAAGCCAACCAGAACATCATCAACTTTCCTTCCACCAACATAGGGGTCAAAGGCAACAACACAGTTGAACCCAGCGATCTGGGTGGTATCCATTATAGACCTCCTCTCTGCATCAGTGAAGAAGCATGGAACTGCAACACATTCTTTTACAGGTTTCTTCAATGCACTTTCTGCTGAACTATTTGACCGCTCAAGGTCACCTAGTTCTTTTTCTCTATCTGAATTCCACATGGAATGCATCTCAAGATCATGATCAAACTTCTGCCACCCGTCTTTCACCAGTTCCATTTTGGAAACACTCCCTGAAAGGCACTTATTCATTTGCTTCACGTTTTCACCAACAGCCTTAGTTTTCTCCACTAGGTTTTCAGCCTGAACTGAGAAATCACCACATTTCTTACTCAGCTCCTTTGTTTGCTGAAGTTCTAATGATACATTTTCCAATGCTTGAAGTTTTTGAAGGAACGGTTTATTCCAAAGGGGTGATTCAAGCCACATGTCGTCACATTTCTGAGGCTCACTCGGGACAGACCCCAAAACACTGATCCTTTTAAAAACTGCATCAGGCACACTATCCCCTCTTTGGGACAGATCCTCTGTTGCCTGGAATTCCTCTTCCAGTTCCTGCAACGGAATCTTCATCTCTTCTACTTGCTGTTCTAAAGCTCGTTTAGACTTTTCTAGCTCCTGAACGCTTTTCACAACATCATCCTTGGAGCTGACCAATTCTTCCATTTCTGTACGCAGCTGTTTAACACTTTCTAGTTCAGCCTTACACTCTAGAGCTTCCTCTAAAGAGCGAGCCAAGAACAGGGCTTTGCTCTCGTTATCACGCACCTCCGTTTCTGCACGTGCGCGTTCTTCTGCATATTTTGCAGACACAGTCTTCTCTTCACCAAGCATCTGATCAAACTTCTTTTTCACATCTTCAACACACTGTAATGAACCAACGCTTTCTTCCATGCGTTTTTTCATATCCGCTATCTGAGCTTGCAATGTTGCGACTTGCTCTGATAGGTTTTTCTTTGCTTCCGCCTCCTCTTTTAATTGTTCCAGGAAGCCATTTTTCTCATCTTCCATTTGTTTGAGCTTTGTGCTAAAACTCAGCCTTTGACACCTCTCTTCCTGTAAGAGTTCCTGCGTGTCTTGCAGCTGCGATTCCAAGATAGAAAAATCTTCCGCAATTTCTCTAGATTTGCGGTCTGCTTGAGAAAGCCGATTTGTGACACTGTCCAACTCAACCTGCAATCGGTTTGCCTTCTCTGACAGCTTAGCACACAATCGGTCACCTTCTGACACCTTGACTTGCGATTCCAGAAGCTGTGCCTCTACTTTTTCCCTCTTATGTTCACAATCTCCTTTTCCCTGCATAAGAGCCTTCACCTCATTGGCTAGTTTCTGGGAATGAGACTGTAATTCTGCCACACAGGCTTCTTTCTCCTTTAACTGCTGCTGGAAACGTTGGGCTTCACCTTTCCAACTTTCACAGTCTGCACGTAATTCATCTACCACATTGCTCAAAGTGGTGAGCTCATACACAGTACTCAGTAATTTAGCCTCTCTTTCACTTTTCTCGTTGTCGCTGAGAGACAATGTCGTTTTCAGAGCGACATTCTGTTCCTGCGACTCCTGCAGGTCTATTTTTGTAACTTCCAAACACTGAAGACTTTTTTCCAGCTGATTACGCAACTCCAACATATCAGCCATACTTTGCTTCTGCAAAGTCTGAATTTCACTTTCCTTTTCCATGAGGATGGTATCTTTCTCCATTATAGTCTCTCTGCGTTTTTGCAACTCGACCAAAAGAAGAGCAGTGGATTCTTCCCACTGTAACACATGAGACTTGAGTAGTTCATTCGTTTCCTGCAAGTTTCTATGCTCCATTTTAAGCAATTCCAAGGCTTGTTCCTTTTCTTCCATTTTCCGTTGCAAGGCATCCAACTCAGCCCTGCACACATACTCGGTTTCCTCCAAACCGATGGCCTCCATTGGCTGCTGGCGTCTCTGTTTCCAGCCTGCCATGCTCTCTTGATGAGCCTTTTGTTGAGCTGCAAAGCTCTGCTGAAAATCCGCATTTGCCTGCTGTTGAGCTGCATTTGCTTGCTGTTGAGCTGCATTTGATATAATCAGATGTTTCAACATCTCCTCCATTTTGAGTTTACTTTTCATCTGAGCACACTGCGTCTCCATAGCGGTTTCATCAGTGTTGCTAGGGACAACAACCTTCCTCTTTAGTAGACTCTCTTTAGGCATGGATGGGGCTGGTTCAGACGGCAACATCCCCTCCATCCATAGAATCCAGTCTCTCATTTCATCTATCTTTGCATTCTTCAGGCGTTTTGAACGCCCCATCTTCAATAACTCCACAAACAAATTTTTCACAGTCCAGCAAAAATTTTTCAGACCACTGTCTCTTTAACACATGTAGTTTTTCTCTCTCTCTTGCAAGATCTCTTTTCCTGCACACACAGTTTGTGCAGTCACTTGCACCAGACACAACAAAGTTCATCAAATAATTTTGAGACCGCTGTCTCTTTAAAACACTTTTTTTTTTCTGTCAGGATCTTCTCTCCTGCACACATAGATTGTGCAATCTCATGCACCAGATAAAGTTCATCAAACATTTGCACTTCCTTGCAGGGATCTTGCTGCTTCTGCCCACTGCATACCTCCACCATATGTAAGGGATTAGCTCGGTGGCGGGTGTGGATGACCCCTTGGGGGGTGCGTTTTCCCAGAGAGGTAGCCGACAAGTGCTTGCAAACAAACAGTGTGGTTTATTAAATGGTGTTTTCTTCACCAGGCTGTATGCAGCAAAACATCCAAAATAAAATAAAACAGAAAATAAATCCTTGCCTCTGTGGGCGGCTACCTTCTCACAACTGGAACCTGCCTAAGTGTCTGTCTCCAACCTACCGTCGGGCAGACTTCCTTGTCCTTCAGCGGACACTCAATAGTCCTTTTATAATAGCTTCGCAGGGCAACACAGTCCTTTATTTCTTTCACATCAACAGTTCGTCTTCTCACCTTTGAGACGTATTCACCCTTGGTTACCGTCCCGGGCACACATCACTCCGGGGGGTCTTCTCCCAGGCCCACACATCCTGTCGGGAGGCACACGCTGACTGTCCTCCTGCTCCCAGCCCACATGGCTTCAGGATGCAGCTTCTGGAGGCAGCAAACAATAGGACCTTCTCTGAACAAATTATAGAGCCTTAACTCCCTCATTCTGAACAGGTGAAGGCCTTTCAACTTCCTGCTGGCTAGCTCTGTAGCCAACACCCTAAATTAATTAATGGACCCTCTAAATCAGGTGGAAATGTATCTCCTTCCTGTGACTACATTCCCAGATTTAGCTGACTTCCTGTCACATACCCCCCCCTCTTGTTTCAACCCTAGGGTTGGGACACATATTTCCAGGCACGCATGTGTCAGGCACTGCTGACTCACTGATAAGCCTCCTATTATCCTCAAGCTTCCGGATGAAACTGTTTTGTCATCTTCATTGACGGATTTCTCATAAATGCCACACAGTTTGTCTCTCATCTCATATACACATTCTTCAACTGCATTTTTGGCATCATTTTGCTCCTTCTCGTTTCTGTCATCTTCATTGACAGCTTTCTCATAAATGTCAGACAGCTTGTCCCTCATAACCGTCTGTCCAATCCACCATGGAGGACCGTGATCCATAGGCAACTCAATTGGGCTAGTCTTAATGTCTTCAACATTCTTAAGACGCCTCTCTCTGCAATCCATAAATGTTTTCCACAAAACTTTGAGAACCTTTGCTTCACTAAGCTTTGTTCCAAGTAGGGACTCTTGACATCCCTCTGTGACTTGAGTTGCCTCTCCATACATCTGTACACAATCATTGACTTTTTGTTGTAAAAGGGAATGATCTTCCTTCTTGAGCTTTGCTTGCTCTAAGATGCTGTGCAGAGGATTTTCCAATTGAGACAACAGGCTGTCACACATTTCTTCAAAGTGACCCCTGTTCCTTTTCCCAGAGATATCAATATCATTCACCAAACATTTCATATTCATAGGCAGATCTGAAGCATTTGCACTCATCAACTTCTTAAACTTTTCGCCCTCCTGAGCGAGTCGCAGTAAAGGCCTACTATTTGATTTGATATTCAGTTTATATTTCTTGCCAAACTCTTCACAGAAGAAGCCAACCAGAACATCATCAACTTTCCTTCCACCAACATAGGGGTCAAAGGCAACAACACAGTTGAACCCAGCGATCTGGGTGGTATCCATTATAGACCTCCTCTCTGCATCAGTGAAGAAGCATGGAACTGCAACACATTCTTTTACAGGTTTCTTCAATGCACTTTCTGCTGAACTATTTGACCGCTCAAGGTCACCTAGTTCTTTTTCTCTATCTGAATTCCACATGGAATGCATCTCAAGATCATGATCAAACTTCTGCCACCCGTCTTTCACCAGTTCCATTTTGGAAACACTCCCTGAAAGGCACTTATTCATTTGCTTCACGTTTTCACCAACAGCCTTAGTTTTCTCCACTAGGTTTTCAGCCTGAACTGAGAAATCACCACATTTCTTACTCAGCTCCTTTGTTTGCTGAAGTTCTAATGATACATTTTCCAATGCTTGAAGTTTTTGAAGGAACGGTTTATTCCAAAGGGGTGATTCAAGCCACATGTCGTCACATTTCTGAGGCTCACTCGGGACAGACCCCAAAACACTGATCCTTTTAAAAACTGCATCAGGCACACTATCCCCTCTTTGGGACAGATCCTCTGTTGCCTGGAATTCCTCTTCCAGTTCCTGCAACGGAATCTTCATCTCTTCTACTTGCTGTTCTAAAGCTCGTTTAGACTTTTCTAGCTCCTGAACGCTTTTCACAACATCATCCTTGGAGCTGACCAATTCTTCCATTTCTGTACGCAGCTGTTTAACACTTTCTAGTTCAGCCTTACACTCTAGAGCTTCCTCTAAAGAGCGAGCCAAGAACAGGGCTTTGCTCTCGTTATCACGCACCTCCGTTTCTGCACGTGCGCGTTCTTCTGCATATTTTGCAGACACAGTCTTCTCTTCACCAAGCATCTGATCAAACTTCTTTTTCACATCTTCAACACACTGTAATGAACCAACGCTTTCTTCCATGCGTTTTTTCATATCCGCTATCTGAGCTTGCAATGTTGCGACTTGCTCTGATAGGTTTTTCTTTGCTTCCGCCTCCTCTTTTAATTGTTCCAGGAAGCCATTTTTCTCATCTTCCATTTGTTTGAGCTTTGTGCTAAAACTCAGCCTTTGACACCTCTCTTCCTGTAAGAGTTCCTGCGTGTCTTGCAGCTGCGATTCCAAGATAGAAAAATCTTCCGCAATTTCTCTAGATTTGCGGTCTGCTTGAGAAAGCCGATTTGTGACACTGTCCAACTCAACCTGCAATCGGTTTGCCTTCTCTGACAGCTTAGCACACAATCGGTCACCTTCTGACACCTTGACTTGCGATTCCAGAAGCTGTGCCTCTACTTTTTCCCTCTTATGTTCACAATCTCCTTTTCCCTGCATAAGAGCCTTCACCTCATTGGCTAGTTTCTGGGAATGAGACTGTAATTCTGCCACACAGGCTTCTTTCTCCTTTAACTGCTGCTGGAAACGTTGGGCTTCACCTTTCCAACTTTCACAGTCTGCACGTAATTCATCTACCACATTGCTCAAAGTGGTGAGCTCATACACAGTACTCAGTAATTTAGCCTCTCTTTCACTTTTCTCGTTGTCGCTGAGAGACAATGTCGTTTTCAGAGCGACATTCTGTTCCTGCGACTCCTGCAGGTCTATTTTTGTAACTTCCAAACACTGAAGACTTTTTTCCAGCTGATTACGCAACTCCAACATATCAGCCATACTTTGCTTCTGCAAAGTCTGAATTTCACTTTCCTTTTCCATGAGGATGGTATCTTTCTCCATTATAGTCTCTCTGCGTTTTTGCAACTCGACCAAAAGAAGAGCAGTGGATTCTTCCCACTGTAACACATGAGACTTGAGTAGTTCATTCGTTTCCTGCAAGTTTCTATGCTCCATTTTAAGCAATTCCAAGGCTTGTTCCTTTTCTTCCATTTTCCGTTGCAAGGCATCCAACTCAGCCCTGCACACATACTCGGTTTCCTCCAAACCGATGGCCTCCATTGGCTGCTGGCGTCTCTGTTTCCAGCCTGCCATGCTCTCTTGATGAGCCTTTTGTTGAGCTGCAAAGCTCTGCTGAAAATCCGCATTTGCCTGCTGTTGAGCTGCATTTGCTTGCTGTTGAGCTGCATTTGATATAATCAGATGTTTCAACATCTCCTCCATTTTGAGTTTACTTTTCATCTGAGCACACTGCGTCTCCATAGCGGTTTCATCAGTGTTGCTAGGGACAACAACCTTCCTCTTTAGTAGACTCTCTTTAGGCATGGATGGGGCTGGTTCAGACGGCAACATCCCCTCCATCCATAGAATCCAGTCTCTCATTTCATCTATCTTTGCATTCTTCAGGCGTTTTGAACGCCCCATCTTCAATAACTCCACAAACAAATTTTTCACAGTCCAGCAAAAATTTTTCAGACCACTGTCTCTTTAACACATGTAGTTTTTCTCTCTCTCTTGCAAGATCTCTTTTCCTGCACACACAGTTTGTGCAGTCACTTGCACCAGACACAACAAAGTTCATCAAATAATTTTGAGACCGCTGTCTCTTTAAAACACTTTTTTTTTTCTGTCAGGATCTTCTCTCCTGCACACATAGATTGTGCAATCTCATGCACCAGATAAAGTTCATCAAACATTTGCACTTCCTTGCAGGGATCTTGCTGCTTCTGCCCACTGCATACCTCCACCATATGTAAGGGATTAGCTCGGTGGCGGGTGTGGATGACCCCTTGGGGGGTGCGTTTTCCCAGAGAGGTAGCCGACAAGTGCTTGCAAACAAACAGTGTGGTTTATTAAATGGTGTTTTCTTCACCAGGCTGTATGCAGCAAAACATCCAAAATAAAATAAAACAGAAAATAAATCCTTGCCTCTGTGGGCGGCTACCTTCTCACAACTGGAACCTGCCTAAGTGTCTGTCTCCAACCTACCGTCGGGCAGACTTCCTTGTCCTTCAGCGGACACTCAATAGTCCTTTTATAATAGCTTCGCAGGGCAACACAGTCCTTTATTTCTTTCACATCAACAGTTCGTCTTCTCACCTTTGAGACGTATTCACCCTTGGTTACCGTCCCGGGCACACATCACTCCGGGGGGTCTTCTCCCAGGCCCACACATCCTGTCGGGAGGCACACGCTGACTGTCCTCCTGCTCCCAGCCCACATGGCTTCAGGATGCAGCTTCTGGAGGCAGCAAACAATAGGACCTTCTCTGAACAAATTATAGAGCCTTAACTCCCTCATTCTGAACAGGTGAAGGCCTTTCAACTTCCTGCTGGCTAGCTCTGTAGCCAACACCCTAAATTAATTAATGGACCCTCTAAATCAGGTGGAAATGTATCTCCTTCCTGTGACTACATTCCCAGATTTAGCTGACTTCCTGTCACATACCCCCCCCTCTTGTTTCAACCCTAGGGTTGGGACACATATTTCCAGGCACGCATGTGTCAGGCACTGCTGACTCACTGATAAGCCTCCTATTATCCTCAAGCTTCCGGATGAAACTGTTTTGTCATCTTCATTGACGGATTTCTCATAAATGCCACACAGTTTGTCTCTCATCTCATATACACATTCTTCAACTGCATTTTTGGCATCATTTTGCTCCTTCTCGTTTCTGTCATCTTCATTGACAGCTTTCTCATAAATGTCAGACAGCTTGTCCCTCATAACCGTCTGTCCAATCCACCATGGAGGACCGTGATCCATAGGCAACTCAATTGGGCTAGTCTTAATGTCTTCAACATTCTTAAGACGCCTCTCTCTGCAATCCATAAATGTTTTCCACAAAACTTTGAGAACCTTTGCTTCACTAAGCTTTGTTCCAAGTAGGGACTCTTGACATCCCTCTGTGACTTGAGTTGCCTCTCCATACATCTGTACACAATCATTGACTTTTTGTTGTAAAAGGGAATGATCTTCCTTCTTGAGCTTTGCTTGCTCTAAGATGCTGTGCAGAGGATTTTCCAATTGAGACAACAGGCTGTCACACATTTCTTCAAAGTGACCCCTGTTCCTTTTCCCAGAGATATCAATATCATTCACCAAACATTTCATATTCATAGGCAGATCTGAAGCATTTGCACTCATCAACTTCTTAAACTTTTCGCCCTCCTGAGCGAGTCGCAGTAAAGGCCTACTATTTGATTTGATATTCAGTTTATATTTCTTGCCAAACTCTTCACAGAAGAAGCCAACCAGAACATCATCAACTTTCCTTCCACCAACATAGGGGTCAAAGGCAACAACACAGTTGAACCCAGCGATCTGGGTGGTATCCATTATAGACCTCCTCTCTGCATCAGTGAAGAAGCATGGAACTGCAACACATTCTTTTACAGGTTTCTTCAATGCACTTTCTGCTGAACTATTTGACCGCTCAAGGTCACCTAGTTCTTTTTCTCTATCTGAATTCCACATGGAATGCATCTCAAGATCATGATCAAACTTCTGCCACCCGTCTTTCACCAGTTCCATTTTGGAAACACTCCCTGAAAGGCACTTATTCATTTGCTTCACGTTTTCACCAACAGCCTTAGTTTTCTCCACTAGGTTTTCAGCCTGAACTGAGAAATCACCACATTTCTTACTCAGCTCCTTTGTTTGCTGAAGTTCTAATGATACATTTTCCAATGCTTGAAGTTTTTGAAGGAACGGTTTATTCCAAAGGGGTGATTCAAGCCACATGTCGTCACATTTCTGAGGCTCACTCGGGACAGACCCCAAAACACTGATCCTTTTAAAAACTGCATCAGGCACACTATCCCCTCTTTGGGACAGATCCTCTGTTGCCTGGAATTCCTCTTCCAGTTCCTGCAACGGAATCTTCATCTCTTCTACTTGCTGTTCTAAAGCTCGTTTAGACT
This sequence comes from Pelophylax lessonae, assembly GCF_965119305.1. Lineage (NCBI taxonomy): Eukaryota > Metazoa > Chordata > Amphibia > Anura > Ranidae > Pelophylax > Pelophylax lessonae. Next base: position 16,076 of record NW_028119474.1, on the reverse strand, counting down.
TTTCTAGCTCCTGAACGCTTTTCACAACATCATCCTTGGAGCTGACCAATTCTTCCATTTCTGTACGCAGCTGTTTAACACTTTCTAGTTCAGCCTTACACTCTAGAGCTTCCTCTAAAGAGCGAGCCAAGAACAGGGCTTTGCTCTCGTTATCACGCACCTCCGTTTCTGCACGTGCGCGTTCTTCTGCATATTTTGCAGACACAGTCTTCTCTTCACCAAGCATCTGATCAAACTTCTTTTTCACATCTTCAACACACTGTAATGAACCAACGCTTTCTTCCATGCGTTTTTTCATATCCGCTATCTGAGCTTGCAATGTTGCGACTTGCTCTGATAGGTTTTTCTTTGCTTCCGCCTCCTCTTTTAATTGTTCCAGGAAGCCATTTTTCTCATCTTCCATTTGTTTGAGCTTTGTGCTAAAACTCAGCCTTTGACACCTCTCTTCCTGTAAGAGTTCCTGCGTGTCTTGCAGCTGCGATTCCAAGATAGAAAAATCTTCCGCAATTTCTCTAGATTTGCGGTCTGCTTGAGAAAGCCGATTTGTGACACTGTCCAACTCAACCTGCAATCGGTTTGCCTTCTCTGACAGCTTAGCACACAATCGGTCACCTTCTGACACCTTGACTTGCGATTCCAGAAGCTGTGCCTCTACTTTTTCCCTCTTATGTTCACAATCTCCTTTTCCCTGCATAAGAGCCTTCACCTCATTGGCTAGTTTCTGGGAATGAGACTGTAATTCTGCCACACAGGCTTCTTTCTCCTTTAACTGCTGCTGGAAACGTTGGGCTTCACCTTTCCAACTTTCACAGTCTGCACGTAATTCATCTACCACATTGCTCAAAGTGGTGAGCTCATACACAGTACTCAGTAATTTAGCCTCTCTTTCACTTTTCTCGTTGTCGCTGAGAGACAATGTCGTTTTCAGAGCGACATTCTGTTCCTGCGACTCCTGCAGGTCTATTTTTGTAACTTCCAAACACTGAAGACTTTTTTCCAGCTGATTACGCAACTCCAACATATCAGCCATACTTTGCTTCTGCAAAGTCTGAATTTCACTTTCCTTTTCCATGAGGATGGTATCTTTCTCCATTATAGTCTCTCTGCGTTTTTGCAACTCGACCAAAAGAAGAGCAGTGGATTCTTCCCACTGTAACACATGAGACTTGAGTAGTTCATTCGTTTCCTGCAAGTTTCTATGCTCCATTTTAAGCAATTCCAAGGCTTGTTCCTTTTCTTCCATTTTCCGTTGCAAGGCATCCAACTCAGCCCTGCACACATACTCGGTTTCCTCCAAACCGATGGCCTCCATTGGCTGCTGGCGTCTCTGTTTCCAGCCTGCCATGCTCTCTTGATGAGCCTTTTGTTGAGCTGCAAAGCTCTGCTGAAAATCCGCATTTGCCTGCTGTTGAGCTGCATTTGCTTGCTGTTGAGCTGCATTTGATATAATCAGATGTTTCAACATCTCCTCCATTTTGAGTTTACTTTTCATCTGAGCACACTGCGTCTCCATAGCGGTTTCATCAGTGTTGCTAGGGACAACAACCTTCCTCTTTAGTAGACTCTCTTTAGGCATGGATGGGGCTGGTTCAGACGGCAACATCCCCTCCATCCATAGAATCCGGTCTCTCATTTCATCTATCTTTGCATTCTTCAGGCGTTTTGAACGCCCCATCTTCAATAACTCCACAAACAAATTTTTCACAGTCCAGCAAAAATTTTTCAGACCACTGTCTCTTTAACACATGTAGTTTTTCTCTCTCTCTTGCAAGATCTCTTTTCCTGCACACACAGTTTGTGCAGTCACTTGCACCAGACACAACAAAGTTCATCAAATAATTTTGAGACCGCTGTCTCTTTAAAACACTTTTTTTTTTCTGTCAGGATCTTCTCTCCTGCACACATAGATTGTGCAATCTCATGCACCAGATAAAGTTCATCAAACATTTGCACTTCCTTGCAGGGATCTTGCTGCTTCTGCCCACTGCATACCTCCACCATATGTAAGGGATTAGCTCGGTGGCGGGTGTGGATGACCCCTTGGGGGGTGCGTTTTCCCAGAGAGGTAGCCGACAAGTGCTTGCAAACAAACAGTGTGGTTTATTAAATGGTGTTTTCTTCACCAGGCTGTATGCAGCAAAACATCCAAAATAAAATAAAACAGAAAATAAATCCTTGCCTCTGTGGGCGGCTACCTTCTCACAACTGGAACCTGCCTAAGTGTCTGTCTCCAACCTACCGTCGGGCAGACTTCCTTGTCCTTCAGCGGACACTCAATAGTCCTTTTATAATAGCTTCGCAGGGCAACACAGTCCTTTATTTCTTTCACATCAACAGTTCGTCTTCTCACCTTTGAGACGTATTCACCCTTGGTTACCGTCCCGGGCACACATCACTCCGGGGGGTCTTCTCCCAGGCCCACACATCCTGTCGGGAGGCACACGCTGACTGTCCTCCTGCTCCCAGCCCACATGGCTTCAGGATGCAGCTTCTGGAGGCAGCAAACAATAGGACCTTCTCTGAACAAATTATAGAGCCTTAACTCCCTCATTCTGAACAGGTGAAGGCCTTTCAACTTCCTGCTGGCTAGCTCTGTAGCCAACACCCTAAATTAATTAATGGACCCTCTAAATCAGGTGGAAATGTATCTCCTTCCTGTGACTACATTCCCAGATTTAGCTGACTTCCTGTCACAATATATATATATATATATTGTTCTTCATATATTTAATTATTTACTTTATCTATAATATAATATTGATAAAGTAAAAACAATATTACCTCTATAATATTTACCTCTTAGGTAGATATAAAATATTGTATAAAAAAAAAAAATCTTATTTTCTTATCTACTAGTTACTACCAGCAGGTGTTGCACACTTCACTGATCTGACTGACTGCTGTGCTTTTAAAAGCATTTAATATATGTAAACAGACTTGGATAGCAGGAGATAAAATCACACACATGATTCAGTGTATCAGACATGGGGCACTATTCCCTCTCTCCTAGAAGATATAGACCTGTATTTGTTACAACTGACCATAGCTCAGCATGATCTGCAAAATGCATTGGCATTACCCTATATGAATTAATTAATAAAATTATATTGTAAAAACATCAGTCTGTAAACTTATTTATGTTTAAAGAAGAATTCCAGGTATGGCAATTACTCGTGCTTTGCTCGAGCTGACAAAACTTGTTTTGAAAAATAATGCAATATACCAGCCACAGCAAAAACTTTTACAAATGGTGGCCAGCAAAATATTAATTCCCAATATAAATTTAATAAAAGAAAGTATTTTTTTTTTATTATTATGTATTTTATATTATGTCTCCCCTTTTGCCACCTCTAAATCTGGCACTGCTTATAGCTTAACATAGGCTGACTGCTCACAGCTCCAGGCAGCTTCAGACACATAAACAAACCACGTATTCACACTACACAGGACACAGAACCCATGTGAATGAGCCCTAAGACCTCATTCACAAACAGAGCTTTATTTGTACAGTTTTTAAGCTTTTAGATTTTGCAGGAATATTGTTGTGTTTGTGTCCAAATAAAATACATTAAGACCCCGTTCAGACAGGGGCAACATGACTTGGTGGGTCGACCTGTGAAGTCGTGGTGCACAGCATGCACCGTGACCTCGGCGCGCCTTGCACGGACTTCATATCATTGAAGTCAATGCAAGTCGCCTCCAGGTCGCCCCAGAGTAGTACAGGACCCTTTTTCTAAGTCGGATCGACTTTCGTCGCTCCTATTAGAACAGGTCCTGTCAGTGGCGTACCTAGAGCATTTGGCACCCGGGGCGGATCCTATATCTGGCACCCCCCCCCCCACTTTAAAATGTAAAAACACCCGCAACAATTAGTAATGTCTCCAAGAATATTTATTGCACAAATTTCCCAGCCCCCCTATCACAGTGCCCTTTGCAGTCTGCCCCCCCCCTGTCTCTCTAATCCCAGTTCCCCCTTTTTCACTCTCTGCCTCCCCTGCACAGTCCTACCTTTGGCATAGACAGATAGCTAATACTATTATCAATGTGTTTAAGTTTGAGTAGGAGATTGGAGACATGCTAAAGGAGATGGTCAGAGACTGAGGACATGATGCAAGAGATGGTAAGAGACTACGGACCTAAAACAAAAGAAATCAGATACTGAGGACATGATACAAGAGATGGTCAGAGACTGAGGACATGATACAAGAGATGGTCAGAGACTGAGGACATGATACAAGAGATGGTCAGAGACTGAGGACATGATACAGGAGATGGTCAGAGACTGTGGACATGATACAGGAGATGGTCAGAGACTGTGGACATGATCCAAGAGATGGTTGGTCAGAGACTGAGGACATGATCCAAGAGATGGTCAGAGACTGAGGACATGATCCAAGAGATGGTCAGAGACTGAGGACATGATCCAAGAGATGGTCAGAGACTGAGGACATGATACAAGAGATGGTCAGAGACTGAGGACATGATACAAGAGATGGTCAGAGACTGAGGATATGATACAAGAGATGGTCAGAGACTGAGGACATGATCCAAGAGATGGTCAGAGACTGAGGACATGATCCAAGAGATGGTCAGAGGCTGAGGACATGATCCAAGAGATGGTCAGAGACTGAGGACATGATCCAAGAGATGGTCAGAGACTGAGGACATGATCCAAGAGATGGTCAGAGACTGAGGACATGATACAAGAGATGGTCAGAGACTGAGGATATGATACAAGAGATGGTCAGAGACTGAGGACATGATCCAAGAGATGGTCAGAGACTGAGGACATGATCCAAGAGATGGTCAGAGACTGAGGACATGATCCAAGAGATGGTCAGAGACTGAGGACATGATCCAAGAGATGGTCAGAGACTGAGGACATGATCCAAGAGATGGTCAGAGACTGAGGACATGATACAAGAGATGGTCAGAGACTGAGGACATGATCCAAGAGATGGTCAGAGACTGAGGACATGATCCAAGAGATGGTCAGAGACTGAGGACATGATCCAAGAGATGGTCAGAGACTGAGGACATGATCCAAGAGATGGTCAGAGACTGAGGACATGATCCAAGAGATGGTCAGAGACTGAGGACATGATACAAGAGATGGTCAGAGACTGAGGACATGATCCAAGAGATGGTCAGAGACTGAGAACATGATCCAAGAGATGGTCAGAGACTGAGGACATGATCCAAGAGATGGTCAGAGACTGAGGACATGATCCAAGAGATGGTCAGAGACTGAGGACATGATACAAGAGATGGTCAGAGACTGAAGACATGATCCAAGAGATGGTCAGAGACTGAGGACATGATCCAAGAGATGGTCAGAGACTGAGGACATGATCCAAGAGATGCTCAGAGACTGAGGACATGATCCAAGAGATGCTCAGAGACTGAGGACATGATACAAGAGATGGTCAGAGACTGAGGACATGATACAAGAGATGGTCAGAGACTGAGGATATGATACAAGAGATGGTCAGAGACTGCAGACATGATACAAAAGAAGGTCAGAGACTGCAGACATGATAGAAGATAGAAGAGCATTAGGGGGGCCGGAGAGCACAGGGCAAGCAGAGAGCACTGGAGGAGCTGAAGGGCGCGGGGGGGGGGACTGGAGAGAATTAAGAGAGGTTTGAAAAGCATTGTAGGGGGGTTGGAAGGCGCAGGGGTGGAGAGCACTGGGGGGGGCAGGGAAAACCAGGGGGATGGAGAGCATGGGGGGAACTGGAACTCACTGAGGGGGGAGGCAGGGAGCACAGGGGGGTGGAGAGCACTGGGGGAGCCAGAGAGCATAGGGGGGAGATGAAAAGCACTGCGGGGAGCTGAAGAGCACTGGGGGGCTAAGGAGCGCTGGGGGGCAAGAGCACTGAGGGGTTAAGAGCAGGGGGGGTGTTAAGAGCAGGGGGGGTGTTAAGAGCAAGGGGGTGTTTAGAGCAGGGGGGGTCTTAAGAGCAGGGGGGTGTTAAGAGCAGGGGGGTGTTTAGAGCAGGAGGGGTGTTAAGAGCAAGGGGGTGTTAAGAGCAGGGGGGGTGTTAAGAGCAGGGGGGTGTTAAGAGCAAGGGGGTGTTAAGAGCAAGGGGGTGTTAAGAGCAGGGGGGGGTGTTAAGAGCAAGGGGGTGTTTAGAGCAGGGGGGTGTTAAGAGAAGGGGGGTGTTAAGAACAGGGGGGGTGTTAAGAGCAGGGGGGTGTTAAGAGCAGGGGGGTGTTAAGAGAAGGGGGGTGCTAAGAGCAAGGGGAGGGGGGGCTGGAGAGCACTAGGGGGCCAGCAAGTTGTATAGGAGAGAGGTTGGGACAGCTGCATATAGATGATTTGATCTTTACATATTCCTCCTGCTGCCGCTAACTGACTGCAGGAGGGAGAGGAGAATCGGCCATTCAACGGCAGCAGGAGAAATACGGAAAGATGAATCCTTCTATATCCAGCTGTCCCATCTCCTCTCCAGTCCAGACAGTCACACAGACACACAGGAGGAGGCTGCTCAGTGCTCACCTTCTTCCCGCCGGCCGCTGCCCCCGCGAGCAGCGCGGACTTTAGAAACTGCAGCTCCTTCCCACTGGCTGATATTCCGAGCAGCCTGACACCCCCCCAGTGCGTGGCACCCGGGGCGGGCCGCCCCCTGCCCCCCCCGTTAGTACGCCACTGGGTCCTGTACTATTCAATGGCGAGCGACCTACCGCGACTTGTCAGGCGACCAAGTCGCCTGACAAGTCACGCTAGTGTGAATGGGGTCTTAGTGTATTTTTTAGGGTGAGGTCTGTCAGGTAGGCTGTACAGGGCCCCGTGATTTCTAACAGCAGCCCTGCATTTAGATCTCAACCTCTTCCATTCAGAGAACACTTTGTATTTAATGTTCTCTATGAGTTATGTGCTTTATGAATGATATTGGGATCCAGGGTATATTATGTGAAATATAAGCACCCTTGGAACACCTGTTCAAGGTTGAATATTGCTGCACTAAATGTAAGTAGCCTGCTCATCTAGAAGCCCAGGTTCTGAATCTAAATAAGCAGCTTGCAAACGTGGATAGGAGAATGTTGCTCATCGAGCCAGAAGTTGCTGGAATTTAGACCTGTACGAAAACCCCATACTAAATATAACCATTGGCATTTTCTTGGGAATTCAGGAGGTAAGCACCAAGGGCCAAAGGTTGTAGGACTTGTGCACAGTTCCTAAGTGAACTGCAGACTAGGGCTGCTGCCCCTATTGTTGAAGCAGAGGCAGAGCCAAAATAAAAGGTTAAGTAATGTGAAATAAGATTAGATTAGAGGAGCAGGGTTTTTCTGATATGTGCCTTCCTTGTTACTGGTGATCTAATGGTGTAAATTTTCAGCAGCAGAAGAGTTGGAAAAAGTTCAGATCTAGAGAGTAAATCAAGCAGGTGCAGAGAAATCCTTGCACGGCAAGTCATCAGGTACCGCTTCCTCTCCAGCAAAAGGGAGCACCATAGCAATAGCAGCACTAAACCCCACTCCAAATCTCATTTTACTAGCAGTCAGATTCAGCAGTGCATTAGATTACCGTATTTTTCGCCGTATAAGACGCTCCGGAATATAAGACACACCCAATTTTAAAGGAGGAAAATCTAGAAAAAAAAGATTCTGAACCAAATACTGTAGTAAAACATTTTTATCAACTGTATAAAGTTAACTGTATGAGGTAGGGAGGGCGGTATCTTCTCCCTGGGATTCGGGGGCGGAGCTTTGGCGGATCAATTCTTCTGCCCATCATCAAATCAAGTAGGAGTGGGGCGGAGCAGAGCACGGACAGCACACAGTAAACATTGGCCGGAGGAGGCGGAACGTATGGAGCAGGAGGGGCAGACGTCCGGACATTTCAGGGCAGCATAGATTGATACAGTGCCCGGGAGATACGCACAGAATCGGCGCAATTGTGCCCACACTGCCCAGCAAGGAGTGAGACTGCCCGGGGAGACATGAGGAGGCACAGCCCGCACTGATGGAGGGAAAGGTACCGGTAAGCTCAGCAGAGCATTGACATGGGGCCCGGGCAGCACATGGTTAGACTGTCGGGAGGGGTGGACAAGGCGCACTATAGGAGGGAGAGGGAAGCCTGAACACACACAGCCTGGCCGTGCAGGGAGGGTCAAAAAAGTCTCCACAGCCCGCAGTACATGCCACAAATCCAGCCTGCAGCACACACAGCATAAAAAGAGGACTGTGAGCAAGCACCACACAAAGTCAGGGGCAGTTTTAATGCAGGCAAAATGTGTATTTGTCGTATAAGACGCACCAACTCCCCCCCCCCCCCAGTTTTGGGGAAGAAAAAGTGCGTCTTATACGGCGAAAAATACGGTATATAATTTCAGATATACTTAACAGCTATGAGGCTGCAGAACCAGAACACCTAGGCACAGAAAGTACACTTCAATTTTTAGGAGGAATTAAAAACAAATGAAATATTTCACAGGGTACTGCTTAGGCACAATTAACATTTCTACATGTTTCCTATAACATATCATATATAACATAGCAATCCTATTTTTTTTTTTTTTAATTCAGGTCCACCTAATGCCAAGTGTCAACACAGGCTTTTTTCATGTTAGGACTGCTTCTTCCCCCAAGTCAATGAAAAGGCAAAAGCAGCTTGAAGCAGTTTGATTTAGGATAAAGTCTAAAGGGGTTCAAACACCCATAAATGAACTGTATATCATTTCTGAAGCATCTCAAAGTGAACTCAAAAACAAGCTCAATGCACCTTATTTGGACAGTATGGTCACTTAATGACTTGGCACCATCTATGGTAGCTTAACTCTTCAATAAGAAACAGAAGCTGAAAAAAACACTATTTTATTTCAGATAATTGCAGTACATTTTCTGATTTTGAAGTCTCTGTGTGTGAACACCTTTCCTCAGCATGTCACAACTGTAGAAGTTTGAACCAAGGAAAAAAGCTAAACTCATATAATAAAATATAAGTTTTACCTGATCTTTTTATGTAAAATATGTTCCATTCATAATGGTGTATTGAAGGGTGTGGATATAGACATGGTAATTACCCTACATCTGCAAATTAGATTTAAAATGTCAAGGGAAAAAATAATTAAGGGAAGGTCAGGGATGCGGCTTTATGGCTGAGAAGTAACCCCAGTTCTTAGTAATAACAGACTGATAAATTAGGGTCCAAAAAATGAAAGGGTGTCAGGTGCTAAAATATATTTAGTTTCTTTTTATTTCTATATTTAATTTGAAATAACATAGATTCAAAAAAAAAAGTTTTTTTTATAAGGTTAAGAAAGATTAAAGGAGTTGTAAAGTCTGAAGTTTTTTTTTTATATCTTAATGCATTCTATGCATTAAGATAAAAAGCCCTCTGTGTGCAGCAGCCCCCCTAATACTTTCCTCAGCCCATCTCTATCCAGTGATGTCCACGAATGCCTCAGCTGTCCCAGGACTCTCTCTCCTAATAGGCTGAGACACAGCAGTGTGCATTGGCTCCCGTTGCTGTCAATCAAGGTCAGTCAGCCAATGAGGAGGGAAAGGGGGTGGTGCTGGACCACAGCTCCATGTCCGAATGGACACATGGAGCTGTAAGTTGGCTTGGGTGCCCCCATAGCAAGCTGCTTGCTGTGGGGGCACTCACCAGGAGGGAGGGGCCAGGAGAACAGAAGAGGGACCCAAGAAGAGGAGAATCTGGGCTACCCTGTGCAAAACCAACTGCACAGAGGAGGTAAGTATAACATGTTTGTTATTTTTATTAAAAAAAAAACAAGAGTTTACAATCACTTTAGCTCATGAAAAATCTTGAAAGACTAAAAAAAAATGTTGCAGGTGTAAAGTATACCTGCTGCAGCCTTGAAAAAGCTTCTTGTTATATATTGCGAAAGCTTGTCCTCTTCTTTGCCTTCTGCGCAGTAGAACAGGCCAATAGAGATGTGTAGGATTTGGGGTTTAGCACTACACCAAAGTGTCTGAGCTTTTCATGCTATATTATATTCATCAATAACATTTGGGTTTTAATACTGATACAGATAGGCACTCACTTTTTGTTATCGGTAGAGTCTAAGTTCCAATTGGCTATATTTGGGCAATTTCAACTTTATTTTGTCCTACTGAATTTCTTTAAAAAACAAGTACTGTACATACAAGTGAAATTTCTAAGCCTTATAATTTTATTCCCTCTTTTATACAAACAATATTTTTCCCATCTATGGGCTATGTATAATCTAAAATGTTCCTGGTTTATTTATCTGAATGTTTCAGGCATTTCTGAATGTATTAGATTACTATTTCACAGGTTTAGAATGCTTTGCAGTTTTGTTTATACTGAGTATGGTGCCCTTATGTTTGGAAAATGTTAGCTATCTTTGTTTTATCTGTGTTTTCTAGTAACATTCTTTCACCTAGAAATTTCTCTTTTTCGGAGAAAACAAATACTGTACTTCCTTGATGTATTATAAATCAGAAAACCCATTTGTATGAGCCTGCGAAGAAAGAGTAGCTTCACACATTATAAGGAAACACTTTATTAGTTTACATGTGGAAATATTTACATTATGTACCCCTTTGTTAATTGTATTTTTATGCTCTAAAAGAAATTCCATAACAGATATAAGTGAGGCAAAAATAAAATAAAAAAATAAAGAAAACTTAATCACAATATCAAACATAAACATAATAACAAATCAGAAAAATTAGGTAAAGTATTAGGCTTTGTGCAATCTTATTCTATGAAATTGTTTGAAATAATAGGACAAAAATAAAGTCTATAAAGATTCACTTTTACGAGCTATATCAACACTATAAATTATTTCAGAGAGAGGAATGCGAGAGAACATAGTATTTAATAACGAATAATATTTATACCCTAACCTGCTTATGGATTAAATGACTCAACAAACTCATTCCATGGTTCCATACTACAGTACACAGGGACACGACAACCAGTCTCTTGATCCTGATGTGGGAAGAATTCAATCATTCAATATGGTGGGACAGGTGGTGTGCCAACTCTCCATAGGACTGAACAGAGAATGCGGCTTGAATGCATGGGAGGAGCTGGACCTGACTGTAACATTTTTGAGAAGAAGATATGTGTCACATTAAGGGGACCATACAGTAAGGTGGCCATGGAAGCCCAATACCTGCCTGTAGTGCAGCTACATTTTAAACCAGGGGGTTTAAATAACTTTCTAAATAAGGGGCAAGTTAACTGTCCTCCAGACTTTAGGGGGGCTGGACTGTGCCTATCAAGAGTAGAAAATGTCCCATCATCAGTGGGAATACACAATCCTCCATCATTGGTGTTAGTGGGAGGAATTGTACCTCATCATTGGTGTTATTGGGAGAAATTGCGCCCCATCATTGATGTAATTGGGCCCTATTGTTGGTGTTATTGGGAGGAATTGTGCCCCATCATTGGTGTCATTGAGCCCCATTGTTTGGTGTCTTTGGGAGGAACTGTGCTCAATCTTTGATGTTATTGGTAGGAATATTACCCTTTATGGTTGCCAGTGGATAAAACAGCACCCCAAGGGCCAGATAAATGCATGCAAAGGGCCGCATCTGGCCCCTGGACCGCAGTTTGAAGACCACTGTTTTAAACAATGGAAATCAACACAAAGAACATGTATTTGAAAGGTGATTCTAGTGATCTGTTTGTAATATGGATTAATATGAGTATTATTATAACATAGCAGAACATTTTTATTATTTTCTATAAAACGCAGCCTAAATACTGCTTTCCAGAAATGTTCCAAAATCTCAAACTGTAAACTGATCTCTTCAGTATTAGTGAAAAGTGTATGAAAATAAACATAAAACATGATCCATTTTGTATCCCCACTAAATACTAGACATACATGGAGATTCTATAGCTGTCTGCCAGATGGCAAGGAACGAAATGATAATTGCATTAAACCAAATAAAACAATGTAAACAGATGATTTGTTTACTGGATTTAATGGAATAGCATAGAGACCAAAGCCAAAAGCAATAGTTTTCTGTCATTTTTGCCAAATTAAATATTACAGTTATCTATCTGGATCACAATCAATGTAATCAAACCATAAACTATTTGTTCAAATTGTTATCTGGTGATTATACAATGTGGCAAAGCCTGTCTTTTCTTTATACACTTGGATAGCCTTTATACAGTTTGTGAAATTAAAAAATGAGGATACTTGATGTACCATAAACCATTTGGTCAGAAAATAATTAATGCCTATCTTTAGGCAATTCATTCTTTTTTATTGTATATAAAAAACATAAATAATAATACAAATTACATTTATAGTTTTTTAAGTAGATCATTCTATTCATCTACTCTGTCTCTCACTAGTCCCTTCCATACTACACCATTTACTCCAAATTTTCTGATATTTCTGTAGGTTTCCCTTACTTTAATACATAACTTTTTCATATAGATATACACACATATATACAGTATATATATATATATATATGTATACTCTTTAACTTATTTATAGTTATTTATTATATTATAATCATATGTAAATAGTTGGTTTGGGCTGCTCGTCCTTAAGAATTACATGCAAAATAATTGTACCGCTTTCAGCACCTAAAATCGTTAAGAATCCTACCGCCAGGGAGGTTAAGGTATTCAAATGTTTGCATAGTTTCATGTTCATACACCTGCTTTAGGTCAATCACACCTTTCTGTCTCCAGAAGTTTCCTTTAGGACTTCCTTCTAGCTGTTCAAATGCTGGGTTATTCCAGATGGGCACTTCCTAGGGGATATCTCTAAACCCCACTATTCTTTTAGCTTCTTTCCATACCACTCATGCCATTGTAAACGTGGGAATCTTAATTTTAGGTAACCTCGCTGACTGTGCCTCCAATGCTACCACTAAGTCCTCTACCTGGAGTATTGCCAATAGGTATTTTTCCACTCCTCCTGCTCTTGCCTGTCTTATCCATGTCTGTAGCTGTTTTAACTGCCCTGCCAGGTAATATAAATGTATATCTGGAAGTGCCATCCCGGCTTCAGTTTTCGATCGTTGTAATGTTGTTATTTTAAGTTTGGATCTACCATTAGTCCTTATAAATTTTATAAATTGCGAGTTTAACTTTTTAAATAGAGATTTTGGTATAACTACTGAAGAATGTGAGAGTATATATAAACATTTGGGTAATACTACTGTCTTTTTTTTTTTTTCCAAAATATACTACTGTCTTGATTAAATGTATTCTTCCTGCCACCGAAAGTAAAAACTTTGACCATATTCTCAACTTGCATTTAATTTGTTCCAATAAGGGATTTACATTCATTGGCAATGCTTCCTCTGGATCCAACGTAATTTGAATACCCAAGTATTTGAATGAACTCACTATCTTCAACAAAGGAAATTGTTCCTCATTCCTCTGTATATCGTGTCTAAATGGCATTAAAACAGATTTCTGTCAATTGATTTTTAATCGTGAATACTTCCCAAATGTTTTTTTTTTTTTGTTTCATTGCTTCCGTTAAGGAGTTTTGTGTGTCTCCCATATACAGTATTATATCATCCGCATAGAGACCAATGACCTCCTTCCTATTTCCCATTACTATTCCTTTGTATTCCTCAGATTTCCTAAACCTCAAAGCAAGCATCTCTATTGCTATAGCAAATATATGGGGGGATAGAGGACATCCCTGTCTTGTCCCTCTCTCTAAACATATCGTAGATGACATTAATCCATTCATCAAAAGAGTTGAACGAGATTAACTATAGATTATGGTTATCCATTTTCGAAATCTTTCTCCGAAACCAAACTGTTGCAGTGATTTCTGTAATTACAGCCATTCAAAAGAGTCAAATACTCTGGCCATATCCAAAGATGCCAGGGCACTTGACTCTGGTATGTATTCCTTCATTTGTGCCATCAGTTGTTTTTCTTATATTAATTGACGTTGATTTTCCTGGCATAAAGGCAGTTTGATCGCTATGAATAATTGATAAAATTATGTTATTAGGCCTTCCGGCTAAGATCTTCGCCAGTATTATACAATTACTGTTAAGCAGCGAGATTGGTCTATACAAGGCACATTCACTTAGATCTTTATCTGGTTTTGGAATAAACACCACCAGAGCCTCATATATAGATTCTGGAAAAGATCCCCACATGAAAGCTTCTGTATATATTCTAGTTAAAACTGGTGCTAGGATATCTATGTATCGACTATATACCTCCAGCGGAATTCCATCAGGGCCAGCTGATTTCCCTGATGCTAATAAACTCACAGCTTGCCGCACTTCCTCTTCTGTAATCTCCTTATCCATGATACTAACTTGTTCTTCCGTCAACTTAGGATATTCTATTTCATTCATATATTGCTCCATTTCCCTATGTGCAAGTTAGCCTTGTCCTATACATAGAAATGTAAAATTTATGGAATAATTTAACTTTAGATGCTGCCAGTGTTGTTTGATTGATTCCCTTGTTCATAATTCAGCTGATTTCGGAAAAAAATGTTTCTTTTAGCGTTAACTTCCGCTTGTGTCTTGTACAGCTGTATACATTTTTCCCCCCTTTCTTTATTACTCCTTGATGGATCCCCTATATATTCTATCTCCACTTGCACGCATTTTTCAGCTAGTTCTTTCTCTTCTTGCCTATTGGTTTTCTTAATATATGCTATTGTAGATCTCAAAGCTCCCCTTAGGTATGCCTTGAGTGCATCCCTACAATTACCATCCAATGGTAAATTTCCATGGGCTTCCAGGAACATTCTCAGCTGGTCCAGTATTCGGTCGTTAATCTCTATTTGCGATAACCAATAAGGGTGTATCTTCTATCCTGGTCATCTTCCCTCTAAGCCTACAGCCAGTTCAAATAGCAGTGGGGAATGATCGGACACTCCCCTGGTAAGGTATGTAATTGACTACAGCAATGGTAGTGTCTTACCATTACCCAGTGCCAGATCTATTCGGGAAAGTTACAGATCGAGCTTACTGGCTTTCTACACACCTGTTTTGACCACTTTATAATCTGAGGGTCATTACTCTCTTGTAAGCATGATCTCCTCTCACGACACAGTGTTGACGTGTGCTTTCAGGATTCACGGCATTTGGTGCTGGTTCCTGTTACAATTCTATTGCATATTCCTTTATTGGACTTAACATCATTAATACCGCCACTGCACCCTGTTACAATATCTAATTGCAGCAGTGACAGCCCAGTCTCCCCAGGCAGCACTGGAGACCCCAGTCCTCTCTCTCAACTCTTGGCGGCCTCTGAACTCCTTGCACACAGGTTCCTGCCTCACAGTTCACTTCAACACAGTAGTTATGGCAACCACCAAGCACTGTACACAGGCTTCAGTAATACTCAGGCATCATATGCACAACTTAACCCTGCCAGTCACACTGGGGCTGTTTGTACATTCAGCCCTTCAGACTCAGTACAGTTCACAGCTTAGCATAGAGGTATAAGCAAATAAAATCATCCCGCTCGCTAAACTTACATCCCCACTCACTCCTTTGAACAACTCAGTTCACACCACCCTCTTTCTAGAGGGTGGGATGTCCGAGGTAGGATGCATCCTCATCCTATCCCCACGAACAGCAGTAGCAAGTAGAGAGAATGCTCCACCTCAGGGTTGTTCTTCAGTCCTGCATGAGGTTGCTGGAAAATGCTAAGGGAGGTAGGGGGAGGGGATTCCAGTCCTGATAATGGTGTATGATGTATTTGGCAGCAATGACAGAAATGACAGTAAGCTGTCCCTGCTGCTCTGATTTCTGGTACGCAGCCCAGGACATGGCCATGGTGGGGCAACTTAGTAAAAAGCGTGACTGTCCTGGCAAATCCAGGACAGTTGGCAAGTATGTAGTCACCATATGTCTAGTTTTGTAGCTTGGGATAACTCTCTAGTCAGATTGGTTTATACAAATCTTTGAATATTATTGTTGACTTTTAAAAAGCTATTGGAATTTTCTCCTGGAATGCTAGCTTATTATTTTTTATTATCAAGAGATCATGAGCCCCTGTACAATAAACTATGGTAACCAGTGCTGTATTTTGGCCTAGGCCGACAAGGCCTAGGCCTAGGGCGGCACTTTGCAGGGGGGCAGCAAAAAAGCTGCTCCCCCCTCCACCTGAGACT
>NW_028119475.1:0-38452 GCF_965119305.1 Pelophylax lessonae | reverse complement strand
AAAAAAGATGACAATGTTGCTCCAGGCAGGAGTAATGTCATCCAGCCATAAGACTAAAAAGATAAAGATATTGAGGAGAAAGAGGTACACAGCTTCAAATGAAGCCATGACCCATGGGTTACACATCTTGGTCCCCGGGCATTGCTGCTCTATCCCTGTCATTCTAGAGAAGGAGGAATGAAGCTAAACAGTTAGCAACCTCATAATATTTGATGTCAATATATAACATTGTACAGGTACCATCATAATAATAAGTTATGCATTGTATTGCACTGGGACACATGGGGTTTTTTGACCTATTATGATTTTAACTATTGTGCTTATTGGGAGAAATTACTTATACTTAGGTTAGCAACTGAGGTTGTGCAGTAACAGTAGGTATCTGTGTATGTAATTACTAATTGTAAATGGTAAATAGTTACTACAGCATGTGTAGGAAGATGTCCCTTAATATTATGAGGGAGTCTTTCTATTCTACACATAGACTGTTTGTCCCTCTTGCTTTAGGTTTGATGTTATTTAGCATCAGGGCCAGAACCACCAGGCTCAGGAACAGCTTTTTTTTCCTGATGCTGTAAAATTAAATAATTATGCATCACCCTAAATTATTGAGATTGATAATATTGCACTTTTCTATTGTTAGCCACCTCAGCTAAGAAGGGTTTTATCCCCCACATGACCAGGCATTTTTTTGCTATTCATCACTGTGCTACTTTACCTGGCAATTGCACGGTCATGCAACACACATTTTTTTCCACACAAATAGAGCTTTCTTTTGATGGCATTTGATTGCCACAGTTTTTTTTTAATGGTTTTTGTGATATAAACGAAAAAAGATTGAACATGTATCCAGTAGGGGGGATTCTTTGGAGAAGGATTAGAACCCCTGTCAGTTTTTATTGCCATCTGTGTCCCCATTAGGGTGATTCACTCTCTCTATTGTTACTGTTTTTCCATATCACTAAAAGTGAAAGGAAAAGAAATTCCTACATTTTGAGTTGACATCAGAACATTAATAGTGGGGAAATCTCCCCAATGGGATATAGATGGCAAAAAAACAAAAACAAAAAAAAAAAACTGCCAGGGGTTCTAACCTTTCATTACTCTAAAAAGTAAGTTTTGTCTTCAGTTACACTTTAAAGTATTTTTTGCTGTGATATTTGGCAAATGAATTGCTATATCTTTGGACAGGTCTGGTTTTTCATCTTTCTTTGATTTTTTTGAAAGTGTCACTCTGATATCCATCTGCCAAACCTTTAAATTGATGACAACCCTCTCCTAACAGCTCAAGTTCCACACCTTTGTAAGAATACTTGTCTATTCCTAATCCGATTCTGTCTTATTATATATTATTAATATTTGCACCAAAATAATTGTGAAAAAGTATCCCCAATACATATGACATATATTTTAGCAAGGGATTTGACCATTGTAATATGCACGTACATTCTATTATGTTTGGAGTGATTGTTAGGTTTATGCAGCAATTGATATATATGCTTGTATATACACATAAAAGTCTCTGAAAATCTAGTGAAATGATGGGAGAAAGTAGATATATTTTACTACATGCAATGGGGTTGATTTACTAAAGGCAAATAGACTGTGCACTTTGCAAGTGCAATTGCTCCAGAGCTTAGTAAATGAGGGGGAGCTCTGCTGACTTTCATCACCCATTCATGTGCAATCAAAAACATTTTTTTTATTTTCCTTGCACGTTGTTGGGTATTCTTTGTAAAGTGAAGTTTTTATCTCATTTCCAAATCGCTAGAGCAGGGTTTTTTTTTACCAGGGTTCCTCCTGAGGTTGCTAGGGGTTCCTTGAAACTGGGAGATTTCTGCCTCTCAGATAAGTTCCCAATGACACCATTGTTTCTTTTAGCTATCTGTAAGGGGGTAATTCTTCCCAATGATGACAAGAATAGAGAGCATTCTTCCCACTGTTACCCTAATGTGTCATGAGTATTAGATTTTACATTTTTAGTAGGGGTTCCCCGAGACCATAAATTTATTTCAAGGGTTCCTCTGTGTTGAAAAGGTTGAGAATGACTGCGCTGGAGCAACCCCAATGTTTCTGTGTTTTTCCATATTTAGGTTTCTATGCATTACTGTTGAGAGACTGATCCAAAAAAGGTAGAGAATACTCCAAATTGGCTATTATATTACATTCCTTAAATACCGCATGCCTGGACCACCAATCATTTAACTTGAGCATTTATTTATTTATTTCCTTTAGTGAAAAGGAAATTGTACTTTTTTTTTTAACATACTTTCAGAGTAGTTCAGTGTCACCATAGTAACATAGCCAGCATCTGCTTGGAAGCAGTGCCCTTCAGACATGGCGGTGTGGGGCAAACTGTCCTAGATGCCATCCAGATCTCATGGGGATTGTGATGCCTCTGCCATGACCAACTCAAGACCTCAACTCCCTCTATGGATGTTCCCCGCCTTGCACCTCTATCCTGCTTGCAAGCTGCTTCATGTGGCCGTAGCGGCTATGGGCTTACTGACGGGGACTTGTGCGTGATGTCACTTCCGCCGGGTTGGGCTGGCACATGCGCACTGGTGCGATTTATGCCGTCCACTTCCTGCCGTTATTGGCAGATGCCGGCGGGATGGGAGGGGGAAATAAAGTGGCGTCTAGTCACCATTGCCCATCACGGCGGCAGTAACCAGGGGACTCTGTCCCAAGTCACACCAGTGAATGATCGCATATGTAGCGAAGTAGGATAAGGATCCATGCTAATAAACCATTTGGGGACACTGTTTGACCTCTAGCTGGTAGGTAAATAGAATGCCTTCTGCTATATTTCCCTGCGATTTGACAATGACTACATTGAGGCTTTTTGCCCTTTTTCCTTGTTGTTTCCTTTTTAGTGATTAGACAGTGGTCCTATCTCTGGATGGCCCCATGGGGAGTTCGAACTAGATCTGGGTAAGAGGGATTACATCAGGGCAAAAGCGGTATCATAAAAAGTAGAAATGGGGTTATTTATATGGTTTCTTTTATGTTGTTTATTATAGATAAAGATAGATATCTTTCTCTCCTGACCTCCTGGTTCTTTCCCCTCCTCCCACTGGGTCCTACTGGTTCTTAAAGCTCTCCTTGGGATTCATCCTGGTTGGGGATACCCTGTTCTTAAGGAACTACAATTGCAACTAACAATATGTAAAGTCTGCTAAAGGCATTCTGAAGGGTTTTGGTTTCCCTATATTGGGATTATCAGTGTGAATATACAAACATGTAAGTACAGCATATATTCATATATTTTAGGCAATTGTTGTTTGTCCCTCCTATGGTCACAAATACTTCCTGTGTGGTCCCATCCATTGGAAACCTTAAGCACGATTGAATTAGCATTTTCATCTCTTTGAGCATTCCAGTAGGTCCCTTTCCCCAGCATGACTCATATCTTTGTGATCACTGATGGTTGACCTACTGTGTTAATTATAATGCACATTTACATGTCCATGTTACTTATGTACTGCATGTTTTTCTATTTATAGTGCCATTGTTATGCAGCACTCATAAGACTCCTGAAGAAGCCTTTATGGTGAAACACGTAGAGCGTAATTTACTGCATCTCTGTACAAGCCGCATTGTTCTTTGTGGTGAGTTTAATATTTTGTTTATTTAAATTTTTGTATATGTAATAAAAATGACGTTTTATCTAATCCAAACAAAATTGTGAAGTAGTCGTTTCTGGCACCAAAAAAAAATCCAGTTTTTATTGACCAATTGATTTTCAAATTATTTGGGATGTACTGCCCATTGATCCTCTAGTACCAGACACATCAAATCACCATAGTTTACTACTTGGGAGGGTGATCATGGATTTTATTATTATTTTCTGTTTACATTTTGATTGCTGTTACAATGTTGATCATGGCAATGTTTTGTACTGTCATGAATGGGTTACATTCATAACAGCTGTGATTACTAGTGATCTGTAATTGGCTACAGCTAATCACATTGTACTGGGTGCTGTGGTCGGCCCAGGTGTGATTGCTGTGGGCCAATCACAGCATAGGAAACACGGCTGTTATGAATAAATTCATTAACAGCTTTGGTGACATTGTGATTATGCGATCGCATAGCAATCACATGATCACCGGGCCACAGGTGCCTGCGTGTCCCAAACCTGGAGCAGGCTGAATGACATACATATACGTCATCTTGCCTGCCTGTGTCACCTGCCCACAGTGAAAGTACTGTGGGCAGTCGGAAAGTATTAATAATTGCAAAATGATTTTTTTTTATTTATATCTACATATTTATTTTGTGTATTTGTCTTGATTGCATTACACATTTCACTAGGACCTACGTATCTTATTTCATTCCTTTCATGTATAACATTGAATGACAATAAAAAATATCCTTACCATTAACTACCACTATTGCCTGACATGGTTAAACCTGATAAAGATCCATCCATGGTGCACCTCTGTGGGGTGACCACAAACAGGTATAGAAGTGGTCATATGCCACAAAAATATCTTTCTCTTATATTAAATGTTCACTTATCGACTGGAACAAGCTAGTTAGATGAAATTGTAATGCTTAACACAGATGTAAATATAAACTTTTTATTTTATCAGAACAATCAGGGGCTGCAACGGAGCTCCACATAAAAGAATGATATTTAAAGAAAAACTACCTAAATTCCCTTTTTTTAATCTCATCTATATCAGCTGTCATGTGATATTCCTGAATCTTCTCTCTTCTTCTATGTAGATAAGATAGGGTCCTTCTTTGGGTGTCCCCATCATAGCTGTGTGACGTGGGCACTTTCTATTGCCTGTTTAGCAGCGGGGTCCTCTCATGATAAAGAACAGATATCTCAGCACTAAAGTCAGCAAAAAAGAGGACTGGATTACTAGCCCCCTCACTCTTAAACGGTGTTTTAGAAGGCAGGTTTACAAAAATAAAAAGGTCTGAATGTGTGTGTGTGTGTGTGTGGGGGGGGGGGGGGGTGTTCATTTTTGCCTAGAGATGAGCTTTAAGATGTAAAGACAAATTTAAAGTGGTAAATCTGCCATTCAGCAAACATTCTTGGTAGGAGAATCTTCTAGGTGCATGTGTTTAAATGACAATGGTTGATTTGCCACCAGAAAGCCATATTCACTGTTTTTTTTTCAAATAGACACATTAATGTTAAAAAAAAAAAAAAAAAACAAGTGCTATACAATCCCCGCAAATAAGGGTCCTGTACTACTTTGAGGCGACATGTGATCCGACTGTCCCATATACTTCAATGGGAGTCACCTCCTTATCTTAATTGACACGACTTGTTATCAGACTTTCCAGGAAGAAGAAAGAGATTAGCCAGGCATTCCCCACAGACAAAGTCGCCTGTCTCTTCAAAGTAGTGCACAAGTCTCTTCCAAGTCTCTTCCAAGTCTCTAAACAAGTCTCTTCAAGTCACGGGGCGACTTTCTGGTAGTGGTAGTGTGAGCCGGCTCTAAGGATTTCTAATAGCAATATATAACTTTATACATATATATTTTATTAGACTTTTAACAATTTTAGTGTAAATAGTGTATTTAGTTTGTCTTACCCAGTGGTTTTCCCATTTGTTCATAATGACAGCTGGACCAAATGATCTAGCTGGATTCATGCTGGCTCCTGTGTAGTTGATCTATTAAAGGATTAGACATAAAACAAAGGAAGTAGCTAAATGGGGAGATTTAAATGTATCAGCTTTGTTCTATGTTAATAACCTTTTGACATTCTTGTCCATACCATTACCATACCATAACAGGTGATTAGCTCGAGACAGTACTACTCCAATGTACCTGATTGTCATCAGCACTGACATTACATCATCATCATCATAAATTCATATCATCAAACCTTATTCACTATTAATATTATCATGATCATCCCTATTGGTTTCTACACATTTATTATTAAAGCAACCCTTTCTTTTGCCATAACTCACACAAACCACTTCCAAACATGAGCTATTTAGCTTAAAATCAACTAATCATTAATTAACAATTGAAACAAAACTCTCCTCCAGTCTATCTACAGATGCCCAGCGTTCCTCTATTGTGGTATGCCATCTTTCCCTTTATAAAGCATAGAGAAGGTGAGGTGAAGGTAGGCAACTACATTTATATTACACATATAGTAGAAGTAGATCCAGTTTGGAAACATGATTGCTGCACTGGGAATAGCTTGATCATAAATGTGAGATGGTGTGAAAATCCAGGGCTTCTTTTTATTTCCAATACAAATATATGCAAAACAGCGTTTGGGATATTCTCTAAATCTCCTCTTAGTAGCTGGAGCAGAGAAGTGCTTATGCCACTGTACAGAGCACTGGTGAGACCTCACTTGGAGTATTATGCGCAGTACTGGAGGCCATATCTCCAGAAGGATATAGATACTCTAGAGAGAGTTCAGAGAAGAGCTACTAAACTAGTACATGGATTGCAGGAAAAAACTTACCAGGAAAGGTTAAAGGACCTTAACCTCCCTGGCGGTATGATTCTTTTGGATTTTAGGTGCTGAAAGCGGTACCATTATTTTAGGTGCTGAAAGCATGTAATTCTTGTGAATGAGCAGCCCAAACCAACTGTATACATTTATTATACATATTATATATATATATATATGTATGTATACATATATATATATATATATATTTTATATATATATATATATATATATATATATATATATATATATATATATATATATATATATATATATATATATATATATATATATATATATATATATATATATATACATATATATATATATATATATACATATATATATATATATATATATATATAATGTATACAGTTGGTTTGGGCTGCTCATTCACAAGAATTACGTGTATATATATATATATATATATATATACGTGTATATATATATATATATATATATATATATATATATATATATATATATACACATATATATACATATATATGTATATATATATATATATATATAATATGTGTGTGTGTGTGTGTGTATATATATATATATATATATATATATATATATATATATATGTGTATATATATACGTATATATATATATATACTGTATATATATGTATATATATATATATATATATACATATATTTACATAAAAAGTACAGTAAAACTGCAGGAAAGGGCACTGGGGGGCAATGTAATGTGATTTTATTTTATTTTGAATGGTATCAGTGTGTTTGGTGCATTTTACATTCGAATTTGCCGCCGGTTCCACCCCCCGGCGGACGTCACGTCGCCGGAGACGGAAGCCGGGGCTCGCAGACGATCGGGAGAGAGCTCCGCCGCCGCACACCGCTCGCATTCATCGCTGGATCCCGGAGAAAAGGTAAGCAAAACCTCCTCCAGCATCCAGCGATCTTCTTAGCGCTACCCCGAGTGTGACTCGGGGTTACCGCTTTTGGCACTAAAATCTTACCCCGAGTCACACTCGGGAATACCGCTAGGAAGGTTAACATGTATAGCTTGGAAGAAAGAAGAGACAGAGGGGATATGATAGAAACTTTTAAATACATAAAGGGAATCAACTCGGTAAAGGAGGAGAGCATATTTAAAAGAAGAAAAACTACCACAAGAGGACACAGTTTTAAATTAGAGGGGCAAATGTTTAAAAGTAATATGAGGAAGTATTACTTTACTGAGAGAGTAGTGGATGCATGGAATAACCTTCCTGCAGAAGTGGTAGCTGCAAATACAGTGAAGGAGTTTAAGCATGCATGGGATAGGCATAAGGCTATCCTTCATATAAGATAGGGCCAGGGACTATTCATAGGATTCAGATATATTGGGCAGACTAGATGGGCCAAATGGTTCTTATCTGCCGACAAATTCTATGTTTCTATGTTTCTATGGAATCCCCTTTTCCCCAAAAAATGGTCTCAAATCCACATTTTATATTCCCAGAGCTAAGAATTCTAGTGTGCAAAGTCAATATTTCAGTTGGACATGAGCAAATATTCCTCCTTCAATAATCTTCTATGTGAGACTTCCACGCAAATTTCTCAAATGCTCACCAGAAATATAGACCCTTATACACTATTGGGTCAAAACAAGCATGTGTAGTAGTGTAAATAACCATCAGGTGTCACTCTTCCACCATTTCCCTCCTAAAGAAGCCCTATTGGGAAGGTTCAATCAACCAAATACGTTGAGGAAGTGACGTCATCAAGCCAGAGCTGGAAATACATAATCGGGACCAGAAGTTACGGTGCCGCAATCTTTGATAGTAATAAATGTGTGTGGTAAACACCTTTATATATATAGCCCTATATATTTTATAAAAAAAATTACACTAAGTCTAATTTCCTTTCTTGTGAGGTCAACTGGCCGTTCTGAGGAGATACCAGTGGGGTCACCGATTTCTGGTGAGATTGTAGTACATGTTGGTGACACCTGGTGTTGGAGAAGAGGAATAGGAGCACAATGTGATGTTTGACACTTTATTTTTATGTGAGCACAACTCCAAGGAGTTCTTTGGGAAGTTATCTAGTTTTGATATTACTGCACTATGATGTTTGTATTTGTTTTTGTACGACTATGTGGTAAATTGGAATTACAGGGAGTGGAATGGTGGAAGAATGAGTGACACCGGGGGGCTATTTACACTACTACACATGCTTGATTTGACCTAATAATAGGGGTCTAAAATTCTGGTGAGCATGTGAAAAATTTGTGTGGATGTATTGATAAAAGATTATTGGAAGAGGGGTTTATTTTTTTCAGCGACAAATGATATAATGACTTTGCACACCGGAATTATTAGTACTGGGAATATAAAATGTGTATTTTTTTCCCTAGACCGACACTTGGAGAGAACTTTATGAATGCACAAGAGAGGACATTCTAATATATACACTTGTACTACATTTAAAGCCTAAGAGCTCAGTGACATCTCTCTGTTCTTCTGCAGTGCATTATTGCCCATTATGTTGCACATTGTTGTGCATTGCATTAAGGTAGCCTATATATTTGATTGGTCTGTCAACACACCACAATGGACCAGAAATTGGATACATACCATTTTTTCCGATGTAGCGCATCACAGCACTTGCTAATTTGTTATCTTGTGTTATGGTACACAGCTATACAAGTACTTTAGTGCATTATGGTGCCATCTGAATGGCACTGCAATGCCTTAACACTTGCATAACACATGGCCATGTGCTGTGGTAACACCTGTTTTCACATGGATTAGGTGTGAATGGACCCTAAAACATATTCCTTATAATGTTTAACCCACAATAGTGTCAACTCATTAAATAACAAGTTCTCATGATATATCTACAGTGGTTGTTATACTTACAGCAAACAGATGACCTATTGCCACAGAAAATCCAATTGCTAGTGCTACTGATCCACTGATATCATTGCGCTTTGAATCACAACTTGCACAAATGGTAAAAAGCAACTGGAAAGTAATTATCAATTCAACCAGGAGCCCATGACCAGGAGAAAGCTTTTCATTCACCTATGAATGTATTAAATAAAAAAATTACGAGAGCAAGTAAAATATAATGTTTTTCTTTTTATATAAATGTTCTCAAACTCAAACAACAAGCATGATTCTGTCCTTAATCTGGTCCTCCAAAGAGTGTCAACGGAGCTCCACATAATAAATATTGACAGTGTATAAATATGACCGTAGTAAATGGAGACCTCAAAAATGAATTGTGAGAGTCCATTTTGGATAATAGACAATCTACCTCCTTCTAGTTTGAAGCATTAGCCCTCGTTTTGCCTACATCTGATCTAAGCTTAAAGTGAAACACTATTGCACACTTCTTACTATTTCCTGTCTTAAAACTCTCAAAGTGAGAGAGTGGAAAGGGTGTCCTTCATTATGAGAACCTGAGCAATTCCACTATTGTAATCACAAAGGGAGCCCCATCTGCAGTTCTTTAACTGTTAAAATCCTGTTGCACGAGTTGGCACTTGTGACCAGAGTCACTTTGGTTGAGGGGCCCGTAGAATCCAGCTTATCTTAGAGAGGTTGAGAAAGCCCCCTCTCAGCTCCCTAGGCCCCTCTTATGTGTAAACCACCCTGTGTCTATAAGGGACACAGGGTGACCAAGAAAATTATGGACAGCTACTTAATGGACACTGAGAATATGGTTTGGATTAATTCAAATGGGACAGTAATATTTATCAATTATATATCTCAAGAAATATATAGATACTATTCCTGGCCTGTTTGATTCTGAACATGTTCATTGAATAAGCTAATCACATTGACCTCTGTTCCATGTTCTTCAATGTAAGAGACTGACAGTCTGTTACAGGTGGTCTCCTGCTATTGCCTGTTTAATAAGGAGTTCTGTGTTTATACGTAGGATAATGTGTAATATATTTTGTTTTAGCCTTGTTGCAGTGCTGAGTTAATTAACATGTTAATTATAACATTGCCTAGATGTGGATTCTCATTCACCTATTGTTTCTGTCCAGATGGCTAGGTAATTAGTTCAGGTAAATTATATTTCTGTAAACAATTTTATCTGCATAGCATTTTGTAATCAGGCACCTGGCCTGGTGGGGTAATCTGATCAGGAGGGGATGTCCTCCCGTGTGGTATATATTGTGTGTGAGTCTGTTCAATAAAGGTTCCAGATCTATACAAGCTTTTCTCGGCTAGTTTTGTATGGGGGCGGCTAGAATATCTGATATCTATGTTCAGACTGGAGGAAGCGGTATTCTGATGGAAGCCCACAAACACAGTGTGTTGTCGTGGTCTTGTTACACGCCTAATTTGACTTCTAGCTGTGTACAGGCTTCTGGGAAAAGCAGTGAGCCAAACACAAAACCAATATATAATTTCTGTAGGAGTTCTCGTTTGCCATACAGCAAGGAAACAGCATTTCAGTTTTTGGCCGTATTCAAACATCATTTAGTTGGCAAAGTGGACTTTTCCTTCAGTTACAGATAATAACATGCTTTCAAAAATATTTGCTGTACCAGTGGTCTATCTCTAGGTGGCACATCACTGATTGGTTATCAGATTATTAGGAAGGGCTGCAACTGAGTTAAATAATTAGTGCTGCTTAAAAGTAAATGATTGGTTTTGAATAGTTGGGGTTTGAGGCGTGATGCAGTTCTACAAGTGCTTTGAAAAAAATTGCTGTGAAGAATTAGATGCTTGCGTGCATCACAAAATATTAAACAAAAAAAAAAGGATTCTCTGTTAAATTAAATTCTAGAGTAGAATTGATGATTACCTGAGTTATACCAAATCCTCCAGCAACATCAGATGGAGTGACTACATAGAGGATTCCAGCTCCTGCAATGGCACCCAGACACTGTGCAACGATATAAAAGGCTGACTTCGCAAGGCTGATCTTCCTCATACAAACCATTGCAATAGTAACTGCGGGGTTAATGTGGCCTCCGCTTATGTGTCCAAAACATTGCACTAAGGTTGCAATACTTAGTCCAAAGCAAAGTGCAATAAGGACCAGATCTGCAGGTTGAGGGTTTTCTTTTTCACTCCAATTAATGGTTGAACCAAGGCTTAGAAGAACAAATATGAGCATAGCCAGAAATTCACCAGTGACTGCCTTCCAAAAGGGCTGGGTCCACACTCCTTTACAGGCCACCATGATTGGATTGCACGTGCAAAAACGTCCGCACTTGCTAAAGGAAGTAAATAAGAAAATAGGTATTTATCAATAATACAACATAACACACAAACACTTACATTTAAAGCCCATCTTTGGGAAAAATAAAACATGCCACCATGCCTCCTCCTTGCTCCCACCATTACACAAGCCCCACAAAGCAGTTTTCTTTTTTATCTTATTTTAAGTCGGGTGATCTGCTACAATGCCTTTTCCAGTGGTGGAGACCAGTGTGACATCTGTGTCCGAAGCGGATTGGTTCCATTGTTGTGAGACCATCATGCCATTGCAGTCTTTTGGAGCCTAAGAGGACCTTGTCAATGAACGGCAAATAAGATGTGTCTAATTAATTCAGGCAGAGATCTGGGCAACCAAGTAAGGACCTTCCCCCACTGCAGTCTAGAATAAATCACAGACAGGACCTGGGGTGTTATCTGACCATGGATTTAGGTGAGTCAAAAGGGATTTTAACTTTTTTTTTCTGCAGTGAATAATTAAAAGCAGGCATGGTATTGTTAGTGGTGGAAGGGGGGTCCCTGGCTGGAGCAAAACTTTAAGAATCTTTGTACACAGGTCGATAGCTTAGTAGTGCTTACCCATTGGCCTACATGTTTGCTAAATCACCAACGCATACAGGGAAAATAAGAGAAAAGTTATTTGTTTATTTGTTCCAGGAGAGTGTCTCAGGTAGTCCTGAAATCAGAGGGTCAGCATGACTGCCAAGCAACTGGTAATTTCAGAAGGAGATGTCAGCCCTTGCAATCCCAACAAGTTTTCAATTGCAGGTTTCCTTTAAAGCTGAAGGAATATCTGATGTAGCACCCTCCTAGATAGGTGCTAGGTAAAGTATATCTGTGGCCCTGTTCTGCTTATCAGGAGGGCCTGATGTGCTAGTTAGCCTGTCATGTGCTTCCAGGTGTGCACTGTTGAGTCTGGGGAGTCTCCCCACTGTATCCAATGAGGGCTCTTGTTGGACAGTGGAGGAAACCTAGCCAATAGCACACTAGGGTTTATGAGTGTCCCAGTGGGCGGGCATTGCTGCAATGCAACCTGGGATTGGAAATAAATCCTGAGGAGACATGTGACAGGGTGTCTTTTGGCGGGAAGAAAGTCCCAGAAGGAGGTGAGGGGGGTCTCTCCTTCTGTTGAAGTGAGGAAGGTGGTCTGGGTGGTCTAAGGACTAAGGGTCAGGGGTTGAGCTGCGCTGCAGAAGATCCAGTGTGTGCTGACCGAGTGGAGCTGCTGGGCAGTGTTCTTCTGGAAAAACAGTGTCGTGAGCACTTAAGATCTACCCAGGGGTCTGCATAAGAGAGGGGACCACGCTAGAGAGGTCAAGGTAATCAGAGAGCCAGCTAACCCAGAATGTATAGTAAAGGGAGAGCCAAGTTGTGAAACCCTGAAGATTAGGGAGCAAAAGGGGGCGCCAGGAAGGGCCCTGAAGTGTCTCAGCAGTACAGTCTGCACTACAAGTCAGCTACCTCAGGAAGGAGTACCTTAGGTAGCTTAAAGGACTTTATCACAGTCAAAGGTGAAGCTAAAGTAAGCAGCCTAGCCACGACCAGCATCAGTCAGCATTAACCAGCATCAGTCATCGCTAACCAGCGTCAATCAGCAATTCTGTATAGTCCCTGCCTATTTTGTGCATAGTTTAGTTGTTGGAGTATCCCAATCATCCCTTCTCCCATCCAAGTTCTCAATAAACCCTAATAACCAAAGAAATTGGACTGGTTCTTGTCTGAGGTAATCACACTTGCAAACATGCTTAAAGTGGAGTTCCACCCTATTTTTATACTTACCTCCATCTTCTCGCTCCGGGTCACCTGAAAAAGAAATGGATAATCGCATATTTTTTTTTTTTTTACTTACCTCGTAGCGAAGAAAATATACTTACCTTACTTCCTTCTTCCTCCTTCCTCGGCCGCGGCCCGTCGTCACTTCCTGGCTCTGCAATGATTCCTGGGAGCTGGACGTCATAGCTCCCAGGAATCATTGCGCCTGCACCGGCCCCGACGTCAGTTCCGGGTCGCGCGCGTCATCCCCTTCTAAACAGCTTCTGGGCATGCCCAGAAGCTGTGGAGGGGTGACGCGCGCGACCCGGAAGTGACGTCGGGGCCGGCGCAGAGCATCGTGGGACCACAGAAGGCGGAAGAAGACGCCGAAGAGGACGCGCTGGCTTCAAGCTGCCCACATCTGAGATGGCAGCGCTGGACAAGACGTTTGCAAGGTAAGTATTTCGTCTTGCAGGTAAGTGCAACCCGGGACAGATCAGAGGCTAGCCATTGTGGAATGCACTAGCCCTGACTGTCCCGGGGGTATTAAAAAAAACAAAAACAAATCCAGGGTGGAATTCCGCTTTAAATGCTCTACTGTTGTTAATGGTAACCCAGGGGGACCCACACTCAGCAGCTCCCTTGGAAGTAGTGCTACACTTATGAGCCCCACATAATGAATGTAGAATTTTGAATGTTGTAGCCTTCTTACAAGAACATTTACTCTAAATGGAGCACAACACTTAGCCAAGAAAGTAAAGTTCTACAGTTGCAAGACAAATTCACTCTTTTTAAAATGCTGTGGGCAGTGCTACCAGGGGAATTCAGTTTGGGGGCACCATGGAAAATTTATCACAATAAAACACACAGGCATGAAATATGTACAGAACTACTGATTCATTTCCAAGTTCTGGTTAAATATAGATGAATTTGTGTTTCTTTTTTAATCTTGGACACATATCAACGCTATGTTTATACTGGCAGCACTTTGATTAATACTTCAGATACTGCAAAACTCAATATTAGACCAGAGTGTGAATCAAAATGGAACTATTCCAGACTGTTTTTAAAGCTTTGATGAATAAATCTGTGAATGTTAATAAATAAAATAGATGTTTACCAACGTAATGTGCTATTAAGCAGTTTGCCATCTGAATAGTTTAGCAATCTGTCCTTTATCACTCTAGCTTAAATATAATAATCTATGGCTTAAAAAAATCTAGGCATTGAAAGCTACAGTAAATATAATTTGATAGTTTATCATAAAATAAGCATGTTAAGGTCTAGTCTTCAAGTCAAAAAAAGATGTCATAGTATCTTCTGGGAAGTGGAACCTGTGCGTATGGAAATATAGAGGTTGTCATTGCTCACCAACCTTCTGAATAGGCTAATTTACATTTTTTGTGAGCCATTTACCAATAGCAATTGTGAAGTCAGTAAAATCTGAGTGACATAAAAACTGCTGGCCTGCAATCCTTTTTCAGGTAAATGGTTCTGAAACCAGGGGTCAGCATGGCAGATAGGCAACTAACATGTTCAAAAGGAGGAGTCAGAAATGGCTGCCTCGCTGTTTCTGTTACTACAGGTTTCCTTTACATGTCCTAAACTGCAGTGAACTTTATATCTCTAACCTACTTGAATTTATTTATTCTATAATTACCTATATTGATCTAGTGCTCTCCACCTTTTATTAATTTTTTTTAAGTCAGGGCACATGCGTTCCCCTAGC
Organism: Pelophylax lessonae; assembly: GCF_965119305.1. Classification (NCBI taxonomy): domain Eukaryota; kingdom Metazoa; phylum Chordata; class Amphibia; order Anura; family Ranidae; genus Pelophylax; species Pelophylax lessonae. The sequence goes on along the minus strand of NW_028119475.1, from coordinate 23,330 downwards.
ATACAGAAACTGGAGATATCATTAACCGGTTGCCGACTGCGCACAGTATATTTACTGCGGCAGTCAGCCCCGGCCAGGCAGAGTGACGTAGATCTACGTCGCTCGCCTGTCACTGCTACTAGAGCCAATAGCGGGCGAGCGCGTGCCCGCTGAGGCTCGCGCCCGCCTCGGCTCGTTCACAGAGGAGTGCGGGCATGTGACCGGCGGACCCGATGTCCGCCGGTCACACTACGATCGCCGGTACAGCGGGAGAAAGACAGAGCGGCTTATGTAAACAAGCCGCCTGTCATTCTCCCCTGTGTAAAAATGAAGATCAGACGGTTCTACTATGTAGAACCGTTGATCTTTGTTTTTACACTAGAAGACCTGTCCCACTACAGTTAGAATCACGACCCTAGGACACACTTAACCCCTCCCTGTCCAATACAGTTAACCCCTTCCCTGCCAGTGTCATTTTTGCAGTAACAGTGCATATATATAGCACTGATTACTGCAGTAATGTCACTGGTACCCCCAAAAGTGTCAAAAATGTCAGTCAAGGGTCCGATCTGTCCGCTGCAATGTCGCAGTACCGAAAAAAAAATCGCAGATCGCCGCCATTACTCGTTAAAAAAAAAAACACCAAAAATGACAAAAATCTTTCCCTTAGTTAGTAAACGCGATAACTTTTGCGCAAACCAATCAAAATACGCTTTTTGCGATTTTTTTTAACAAACATATGTAGCATAAAACAATTTGGCCGAAAATGTTAAAAAATTTTGATTTTTACATTTTTTTGGGGGGAATTTCATATAAAAAAATAAAAAAATAAAAAAATTATGCTCTTTTTTTGTTTATAGCGCATGATCAAAAAATTGCACAGGTGATCAAATACCACCAAAAGAAAGCTCTGTTTGTGGGAAAAAAAGGACGTGAAATTTGTTTAGGTACAGCTTCGCACGACCGCGCAATTGTCCGTTAAAGTCACGCAGTAAAAAATCGCAAAAAACCCCCTGGTCAGGAAGGGGGTAAAATCTTCCGGGGCTTAAGTGGTTAACCTAAATAACTGTTTGCGATACTCAGTAAAGGTGACAGAAACCGTGAAGGGTAGCGGTAGAAGGAAAGTTTGAAGATCACTGTCTTTTATGCTAATCCCATTTCCCAAACCCCAGAAACAGAGAAATAGATAGATACTATTTTTACTAAAATAAAAAAAATAAAAAAAAGGTAAAAAGTGGAGATTCACTTTAATGCGACCCTGTAAACAAGATAAATAATGAAATACGTTGGGAATACTGTATACCTATCACAAAAGGAAACATTTTCTGGTGAGGGTTTCAGTGTCAGAATAAATGTCAGCCAAAGCACAGTTACCTCACCAGTCCCCGAGGTGGGCAATACTCATTTTGAATGGGATGCCAAGAAAGTTTTTGACACATATGTACCTCATCATGTAACTTTTCCCTTTCATTTCTCTCATTCCTATCTTTCATCCCTTGCAACACAATTATTTTAAGCCCAAATGAACTTTCAATTTAAAATTGCCAAATACATCCCTTGGGCATTTAAACAAAATGTATTACAGTTTGATTTCTTTAGAAAGCAGCCACAGCCTGAGCATACAAGCATGTCCCCTGTCAGCATGCTTTGTGGAAGGACTTTTTTTTGTGTGTGGAAACAGCAGTCTCTCTGAAATCAGGATTTTATCCCAGAAATGGCAATATTTTGCGATAACTGAGCCTTCCCTATAGCTTGTTTTCTGGCAGTGAGGCCTTGGGTCATGAGAGTGAATTGAGAGTTAAAAATCCCCTCAGGCTTTCGACTGAGAAGAGCTTTGCAAAGGTTAAGCAAGAGCATCGGAGAAAAAAGATAGTGGTAGGATACAGTGCCCTTGCTACCAACAGCATTACTAGGCTCCGCCTCCATCATGACATTACCAACCAGTGCATGCTGGGTCAGTGATGTCATAAGGGGGTGGGTCCCTTACCTATTTAGGAATTGTCAGACAGCGGTTGTAGAGCATTTTCTTTTTTTGGGTCTGGCGGTGATTGATGATGGATCCTCATCGGGGATATTTTTTTACATTTTTTTAATAAAGGACTTGTCAAATACCCTTGTAGTGTTTTTATTTATTTTTGACAGTTTTTTAGGGAATGAGTAGGGGTACCCTATACTTTTTCACATGGGGGGGGAGCCAGGATCTGGGGGCCCTCTTGTTTTAAAGGGGGCTTTCAGATTCCGATAGACCCCTGCCCACAACCACCACCCAGGGTTGTCGGGAAGAGGACCTTGTCCCCATCAGCATGGGGACAAGGTGTATCGGGAAGGGGGGCAGATGGCTCTGCCCCAAAGCATCCACCCCCCTAGTACCCCCAGGTATGTTTTAATGGTTTATGACCTGCCAGGCTGCATGCTCTGATAAGGATCAGAGCTGTTTCACGCTGTTTTTTTTTAAATGTTCTTTATTTTAATTTTTTTTGTTAAATAGCCAGGTGCAAAGATGAGTACATGTTTTTTTTTTTTTTTCTTTAGAAATGTCATTTTGGCTGCAGCATGTTACCTTTACTGACTATACATGCTACAGATGAGCCAATTTACAGCAGACTAAGGATACCCCCCAGGCACTATAATTAATTTTTCATACCCTTTTTATGGCCAATTACTTTCATATAAGCCTTCAAAATGGGGACATTTGGTTTCTCATGTTCGGCTCCCATAGACTTCAATCGAGTTCACGGTTCGGGGCTAAACTTTTCCCCCTGTTCAGGAGTTCTGCTGTGAACTGAACAGGGGGGTGTTCGGCCCATGACTAGTGGTGGGTATCATTTCATTTTTTTGGGCTGGATTACAATTAAAACTTTAGTTTTTAGCATTCGCAGCAGGGTTTTTTTAGTCATTGGTAATCCAAGACTTGTTAATTCTAATGAAAGAGAACCAGCCAACACTGTCAGGAGGATTTGCCACTTCTTCATAATAAAAAGGTTTGATGCACTGTAGGTCTTTTCGGATAGCACATTGGCAATCCAGAAGTTTCAGAACATACTGTGTAAGCACTGGCCAGTTGTCTAGCCTGGATATCCAATAGGGGGCCCTTATCTCTGAGAGTGTCTGCATCAGTCCTAGACCTTATGCAGTCAGCATTAATGTGAAACTACCCATGAGTGCTGCCTGCAGCCAGGACTGGCCACTATGGTTTGTAAAAAAACCCAGAAACGTGGGGTTGAGGCAGCTGCCGACACCTCTACTCCATCTCTTAGGGAGTGTACAGGAGGCATGATTATTATTATTATTATTATACAGGATTTATATAGCGCCAACAGTTTGTGCAGCGCTTAACAAAATGAAGGCAGACATTACAGTTACAATACAATTTGGTACAAAAGGAATCTGAGGGCCCTGCTCGTTAGAGCTTACAATCTAAAAGGGAGGGTCAATTGATACAAAAGGTAATAGCTGTGGGGGATGAGCTGATGGAGAAAGTGAAACAGTGTATTAGTTAGGATAGACTTCTTTAAAGAGAAGGGTTTTCAGGGATCGTCTAAAGATGGATAGATTAGGGGACAGTCGGACAGATTGGGGTAGAGAGTTCCAAAGAATAGGAGAAGCTCTGGAGAGATCCTGGAGGCGAGCATGGGAAAAGGTGACAAGGGAGCTAGAGAGCAGGAGGTCTTGGGAGGACCGAAGAGAGTGGCTTGGTTGATATTTTGAGATCAGGCTAGTGATGTAGCTGGGGGCAGAGTTGTGGATGGCATTGTAAACTATTGTTAGTACTTTAAATTTTATTAGTTGGGTGAGTGGAAGCCAGTGAAGGGATTGGCAGAGAGGGGTGGAGGACACTGAACAGTTGGTAAGGTGGATGAGTCTTGCAGCAGCATTCATTATGGACTGAAGAGGGGGATAACCTATGTAAAGGTAATCCAATGAGGAGGGAGTTGCAGTAGTCGAGTCGAGAGATAACCAGGGCATGAATTAAAAGCTTGGTGGTGTCGTTGGTTAAAAAGGGCCGTATTCTAGCGATGTTGCGGAGGTTAAGGCAGCATGATTTGGACAGGGATTGGATGTGAGCCTGAAAGGACAGTGCAGAGTCCAGTGTTACTCCTAGCACCCTGGCATGTGTGGAAGGACTGATAGTTGTTTCATTGATCTTGACAGAGAATTCAGGGGAAGGGGCACGTGGAGGAGGAAATATTACGAGCTTGGTTTTAGATAGATTCAGTTTGAGGAAGTGGTGTGACATCCAGGCTGATATGTCTGTTAGTAGATCAGTGATGCGGGAGGAGACTGATGGGGTGAGCTGAGGGGTAGAGAGGTAGATTAGGTTGTCATCAGCATAGAAATGGTAGTGGAAGCCATGGGAGGCTATTAGCTGATCCAGGGAGGAGGTGTAGATTGAGAATGGTAGCGGTCCAAGAAGAAAAGCTTGGGGGACCCCAATGGTAAGGGGAGTTGCTGGGGAGTAATTGGAACTGTAAGTGACACTGAAGGTGTGGTGAGATAGGTAAGATTCAAACCAATGGAGAGCACAGTCACGGAGACTGAGCAAACTGAGTTTTTTGAGAAGGAGAGGGTGGTCAACAGTATCAAAGGCAGCAGAGAGGTCCAAGAGTAAGAGTACTGAGCAGTGACCATTGGTTTTAGGTGTTAGTAAGTCATTTGTAAGTTTTAGGAGAGAAGTCTCTGTGGAGTGCTGCAGGCGAAATCCATACTGAAGGGGATCAAGAAGGTTATTCTCAATGAGGTGCTTGCTCAGGCGGTTGTAGACGAAACGTTCAAGGAGTTTGGAAGCAAAAGGGAGTAAGGAGATGTAGGATAGAGCCAGAGGGTGAACGTAATATTTGAGAAAGAACAGGGTCCAGGGGGCAGGAAGTTAGGTGGGCATTAGAAAAAAGTTTAGTGACTTCCTCTACAGTAGTTTGGGTTAAACAAAGGAAGTATTGATTGTGTAGGAGGACAAGGTGTGTAAGTTGAGGGAGATATCTGTAAAGATCTCTTCATGAATTGTATCAATCTTATTTTTGAAGTGATTGGCAATCTCTTGGGCAGTGAGTAAGTTAGTGGGTGGAGGTAATGGAGGACAAAGTAGAGCATTGAAGGTGGAAAAGAGTTGACGGGGACTGTGTGAGAGGTTGTTAATGAGAGTGATAAAATAGGTCTGTTTTGCAGTGTGGAGGCAGGAACTGTATTTTTGGAGGGCAGATTTATATTGGCTGAAATCTTGCTGTGACTTAGTCTTACGCCACAGATGCCCTGGAGTGCGGCTACGTTTTTTGAGGCTTCTGGTATTGTCTGTCTGCCAGGGTTGTAGCGGTCGGCCTGATTCTGTTTGTAGTGTCTTTGTGTAGTGAGGGGGGCCAAGGCATCCAGGGTAGATGACAGTGAACTGTTGTAGACAGAAGTGGCCATGTTGGGGCAGGAAAGGGATGAGATTGTGTAGAAGAGACAATCTGTAGCAGAAAAAAGAAGTGAAGGGTTAAGATGGCGAAGGTTTCTACGGGTAATCGTTTGGTAGTTGGAAGGTAAGGAGGAGGACAAGGAGAGACTGAAACTAATGAGATGGTGATCAGAGAGAGGGAATGGAATGTTGAGAGGTTGCGAGGAGTGCATAGGTAGTAGAACATGAGGTCAAGGTCGTTGCCATTAGAGTGAGTAGAAGCATGTGTCCATTGTTTTAGGTCAAAAGAGGAGGTTAGGCTCAAAAGTTTAGAAGTAGCAGGAGTGTTAAGATTAACAGGGATGTTGAAGTCTCCAAGAATTATTGTGGGAATTTCATAAGAGAGAAAGTAGGGTAGCCAGGCAGAGACGTCATCAAGGAAGCCTGATAACGAAAATAGACGAATACCGTGAGCTTCAAATGAGGAGAGGGACAGAGAGGGGGGTGGATGAAGAATCTGAAAAGTGCTTTGAGGGGAAAAGAGAATTCCAACCCCACCTCCTTTCCGTCCACTAGGCCTGGGAGAGTGAGTCCAAAGGAGGCCACCATGGGAGAGGGCAGCAGGAGAAGGATAGTCAGATTCTTGAAGCCAGGTCTCAGTAATTGCAAGCAGGTTGAAGCAGTTTGTGATAAATAGGTCATGGACAGAGGTGAGTTTTTTGCAAACAGAGCGGGCATTCCAGAGGGCGCAGGAGAAGGGGAGGTTGGCTCCAGGCAGAAGAGGAATAGAAACCAGATTGTGTGGATTTCGTCTGGAGTCAGAGGATAGGGGGTGGCGGGTATGTTGGCCAAAGATAAATGATGGGGGTCCAGGATTTGGAGAAATATCTCCAGAGGTTAGAAGAAACAGAAGGGCGAGGGAGGTGATATGGGAGTATGATTTATGAGGGGGGACACATCTTAGTGTCCTGGAGGTATTATTGGTGTGTGGGTTCAGAATCAGCAGGAATTGATGAGTGCAGTAAAAAGGTGAGGATAGGAGTGAGGGTGATATATACAAGCTGTGGGGCGGAGAAGATGGGTAAAGGAGAGAAAGTTTTAGGAGAGAGGATGCAAACATGAGAAGGTGAATTAGGGATTGCATAATACAGGGTGGTGAGATTGAGAAGTAGACTGAATGAGAGATGGAAAAGTTGTATAGAGTCTCAGGTCACCTGTTAGTCTGTTTGTTAGTTTGCAGTTGTATGATGAGTGGTTATCAGTAAGGATGGGCCTGGGTTTGACACAAACTCATGTTTGGCCAAGCCTGGAAAGACACTATAAAAGTCAGTCCAACATGCTGCAGCCTGGGCATACTATGTAGCCATATTCGGTCAATGATATAATTCTTGGCTAGTTGTAGTTTTTACTCCACCCAGCTGGTGCCGCCCTGCCGCCTCAGAGATGGAGTGGAGTTTTAGAGGAATGATGTTCCCCTGCAGCCTTCATAAGTGTCACCAGGGGGAGCAGCTGTCCTATTGGAAATCTCCCAGTGACCCTCTGTAGCCATTTTGGTTGCTAATAAATAGCAGTTCCCTGCTATTTATTAGCAACTGTAGGGAGGGGATCCACGCTTGTCAGGGTCAGAGAATTAGCCTCAGGAAAATATTTATGTGCGCTTAGGGTAAGAATAAGGACACTGCTGTATGCCTCATCTTCCACCAATATCTGGAAGTACCTAGAAGGCTTGCTCAGCTTTCCAAAGCGCTGCTTGTGCCTCCACCCTACCAAGGCTAAGGATAGGGACACCTCTGTATGACTAATCTTCCAATGGTATCCAGAAATATCTAGAGGACTTGCTCATCTTTGCAAAATGCCGCTTGTACCACCACTCTGCCAGTCAGGAACCCCTCCTGCAGATGCCACCCATTAATGTACACCTTGCTTGTGTTTTACTGTGGTGCTGAAGATACACTGCTGCATACCTGTGTTCAAGGGCTACTACTGCTTTTGGCCAGTGCTATCCAGTTATATTGCATCCTCAGCCCTGTGCCAAAAAGTATAAGGATATCTGGCAGGAAAGGTACATGTGTAATTTTTCCTAGGTAAAGTGTGACCAGCTTGTCACACCAACCTGGCTGAAGATAGCATTGGGTCAGCCACCTCAAGGCCTGGGCTCTGGTGCAGTGTGGCTCCTGTCTCCTAGAGATGTGAGCTGCAACACAACATGGCAGCATTTGACCTGGGATGTTGCATATGCTCTGGGGCACTTGGGGAAGGGAGCACTGCTTGTTCAGAAGAGTCAGAAGATTATTGGCCGGGGGATCGTGTGATTATATGATCATAATGTCAAAAAAGTTGTTATGAATGAATTTCATTCATAACAGCAGTGTTTCCTATTCTGTGATTGGCCCACAACTATCACATCATACTTGGACCACTCACAGTACCCTGTATCATGTGATTAGCTGTAGCCAAATCACAGATCATTAGCAATCGCAGCTGCTATGATTGTAACCCATTTATGACAGTACAAAACATTGGTGTTACAAGGATCATCATTGTAACAGCAATCAAAGCTTAAAAAAAGTAAATACCTGACCATTCCCCCAGAGTGGTACAATGTTACTATGGTGACACTGAATTACTCTGATAAAAAAATAAAAAAAGGTTAAAAAAATAAAAAACAATGTTTAAATAACATACAAACTATTTTTTTGAAAAAAGTTTGTTTTTGTTTTTATATAATGTCACCAGTTAGTGTCCCTAATCACTGCCACACCAGTCATATTTCTTCATTATCTCATTCAAAAAAAGTGGGACAAAAAAATTACAACTTTAAAAACTTGCCATGCCTCCTACTAAATAACTTAGACTATCAACTTTCCAAAAAGGGGTAATTTGGGGGGGGGGTATTTGTACTGTCTTGGCATTTGAAGGACCTCAGGAATTGAGATCTGATGAGTACAGCAGAACTGATTAATTTTCTAATATATATATATATATATATATATATATATATGCCATAGTTTGTAGACGCTATAACTTTCACACAAACCAATTTATATACGCTTTTTGGGATTTTTTTTTTACAAAAAATTTGTAGCAGAATACATTTTGGCCTAAATTTATGAAGAACTTTCATTTTATTGGATATGTTTTATAACAGAAAGTAAAAAATATTGTTTTTTTTTAATTTTCGGGCTTTTTTATTTATATAATAAATAATAAAAAATCCAGTGCTAAACAAATACCACTTAAAGAAAGCTCTATTTGTGTGAAATGGAAACAATATAATTGAATTTGCATATAGTGTTACATAGGGCCGGATTTAAAGAAACTGCAGCTTCAAACATCTATGACGTGTTTCAGTTTCGCCGCGTTCAAATCAATTAACTGGCGCTGCGGCGAATTGGCGAGTAAAACAGCAATAATGAATTCCGCCGTCAGCGGGATTCACTTACGATCGCGGCTTCGCCAATTCGCAAACTTATGTCTTCCTGCTTATAACAGTTTCACATAGCGATGTGGGCTAGTGGATTAGTGCACACATCACATGTCTGTAATTCATCTCCCTCTGCTGTAGGTTCGAGGCTTACCATCTCCACCTACTTTTTTTATTTTCTTTTTTTGTTTATATTGCTAAAATGGAACGGATTACATCATATATATTGCTAAATAATGTTACACTCAGAAGCGCTTGCAAGCTTACACCATTTTAAGTGTTTTTTTGATCTTGTCTGTGTGTCGAATCGATCTTATGAAGGAAAGTACCAAAGGCAAGTGACCAAACCCCTACCCTACTTCAGGGCAAGATGAAACCTCACAATTTTACCATGGTCTTCTTCCCACATTCCATACAATGTTTAGTTCTTTAGCTATATGTGCTTTTTAGCCTTAACACACTCCATTTTTTCCACCATACAGCTTTATTCTGCACAATAGCTAAGTGCTTTGCAACTTCACTGCAGTTCACAACGTCATGGGTTCAAATCACATCACTACACTTGGGATCTCTTTTCACTCTCATTTTTTTAAACAGTTTTTTTAAACTATCTTGAATTTGGGGGGGGAGGGGGGTGTCCTACCCAAATTTCAAGCACATCAATGGAAACAACACAATTTTGATTTTATGAGTGTGGTCCTAGTTTTATCGAGATGCAATTCTTTACATATTTACCATGGTTCTTACAATTTCTTGACCAATAAACATAGGTGTCTGATATTGGACTCTCTCCATATTTCAACAACACAGGCCCTCATAGTCCAACACTACATTTGCCTCACACCTCAACACAACACTGTCACATCCCTACTCTACATTACAACCCCTCACATCACCAGTACAAGCAGCATGCAAAGTGCAAAACTCCGGCCTTGGCAGCTTAATGGGCCATACACTAACAATTTGTCTAGACTTTTTCCTGTAGACTTAACCAAACCATATAATAGAAGCTCAAACCTCAACACTTTCAATTTGGATGCAATCAGGCAGGCCCTTGCACTACATAGAAAATGTCAATCGGAAGGATAAAGTCTTCTCTAAATCTTACAGTGTGGATGGCCCTTTTGTCTGTAGGCACCCACACAAAACAAAAAAACACATGTTCAATTCTAATGTATTTATTTATTTGAGAATGACAGCAGAAGGAGGGATGCAGCAAAAGAATATTGTCACTCTCCAGTCCGTGTGCCTTTACAGCGCCAGACCACGATCTTTGCTCCATGGCTACGGGATTCTGATGTCTTCCACAACTTCCGGCAGAGTTCAGAATCCATTCTGCACCTCTACCAGCTCATAGGGGACAGGCATGGCAAGGTTGCTGGGCAGCTTCCAAGCCACTTTCGAAGTTCCAGGGTGTTCATGTTGGTCATTGGCCATGTGCCTTACCAAATATCCACTGACCACAAAAGAAAATGAGTGGAGTCCATCAAGGTGGGTTTCTACCACCTACACCCGCAAGCAGTACCACTCCTGGAAAAATAAAACAAAGGATAAGACATTTCATTATGAAAATCACATCTTAATGCCTGTTTGCTTCATTCTGAACTTCATTTAATTTCGACATCACGAGTGAAATAACACATTTTATGCCAACTTACACAAACCAGAAATCATTAATGTAAACATTTGAATACACACCTGTGACGCCAGACAGCCCATCACCACAGGCTTCCCATGGTACGTGCCATGATTCCAAGATGTTGATGTTCTGGAAAATTACAACACCATAAGATACCAAGCAGCCGTTCATGTTATCAATAACTACACAGGTGGCATAGACACAAATAAACACCTGCCAGCTCTTCTCAGCCCTTTACACTATTCACAATACCAACATGTTTATGGTTAGAGGTGCATGTTTTTGCTCAAGTAACACAATTTTACCAATGTTGACTACACTTTATCTACAATGGCAAGTGTCATTGGCAGATGATAATCACCCTCTGTCTCCCTGTGAGTGGCACCTCTGCTAACTAGCTAATTAATACACATGCCCTATCTTGACCGGTTACAGTACTTACATGTAAAGTGGCTAGCAACCAGGGTATTCCGGGTGGCCATACCGGCAGCGGTGCTCCGCCGCCTGGGGGCCGCCGGCTGACGGACCTCTGGCTCCCTCTCCTCCGTCAGCTCCCAAGAATCATCCCGGGCAACGCACATGTTGTGCAACACGCAGCACGCCAGGATGATCTTGGAAGCCTTTGTAGGAGAGTACAGGAGTTCACCCCCAGGCCGGGCCAAGCAGAGAAACCGGGACTTGAGAAGACCTATGGTCAACTCAATGATACTCCGGCTTCTCCGCAAGGCCCTGTTGTAATTCCTCTCTGCTGGGCCCTGGGGGTACCTGATTGGAGCCATCAGCCACGTCAGCTGCGGGTAACCAGCATCCCCTGAAAAATAAGAAAAATATACATTAGTTATTCATATCATGTGACTTTAGATGACTCCTCAAAATGGGAGACAATTAGGCATTTTACTAAACAACCTGCTCGTCTGTTTGCAAAAAATCATATGAAACATCTCAACTCTGTCTAACTGCCTAAATCACTAATACAAATGGGAAAAAGGACACACAAAGTGGTGGGTTTCTCTTGCAAGTTACAACTTGGCCCCTATTCTGTTCCTATTACATTAGCCTAGGTCTTACTTCTGGAATATATCTGCAACTAGAGTGAGGAAACCAATATTGACTCACTTATGCAAAGTACTTTGGGGATATGGCAATACCATTGGAATCATTTGTAGGTTTTCTTTGGGTGGCTAGAGGACACCATTTACACATTGGTTAACCACCTTCATTGGACTCAAAGACAACTTTGCAAATCTTTCTTTTGTGAGCTGCTAAGCTGCTGATCTGGTTGTGTGTGAACAGCCTGACAACTAATAACACATCCATTTTAGGTAGGCTTTGCTTAAATCAGGGTGTACACCGATGTAGCTTATTCCTATGTCTATGTAATCTTACAGTTTATGTTGTTAAGACAAAATACTTTACCAATAAGCCACCCTTCGGGCATTTGTCCACTTTCAAACACCTCGTACAGAGTACTTGTTCTTAACATACTGGAATCATGGCACGACCCTGGGTGACCAGTGTTGACACTCATGATGCGCTGTTTGGCGTCACACACTAATTGGACGTTCACAGAGTGGTACTGCTTGCGGTTCCGGTATTCACTTTCGTGGCTCCTTGGGGGCCTAATGGCTATGTGGGTGCCATCGATTGCCCCTAGGATTTGCGGCATGTGTGCCCGCCGGTAGAAACCCAACTTGACTTCATTCCACTCATTTTCATTCTGTGGCCAGTGGATAAAATTGGGCACTATATCCACTATGGCATTAATGACCAACATGAACACCCTTGAAACTGTGGGCTGGCTAATGCCCATGATACTTCCCGAAGTGGCTTGGAAGCTGCCACGCCCTAAAATATACAAAGTGGCCAGCAATCTGGCCATGCCGGGCACCGCATGGCCGCGCTGTGTGTCCGGGTCAATTTTCTCTGCTATGAGCTGGTAGAGGTGTAGAATAGTTCCTCGCTCGAGCCGGAACTTCCTCCTGACATCAGAATCCCGCAGCTTGTCCAAATAGATCCTTGGAGCAAAAATGCGTGGCTGGCGAGGTAAGGGCACACGGACTGGAGGTGCTGCTGCTGAAGGTGCTGCTGCTGCTGCTGCTGCAGCTTCCCCACCTTCTGCTGCCTCCTGTGCCAGGGCCTCCTCAAACAAGGCACCAATAAATGCCAGCATTGCACCATCTAATGCGTCTGGGATATCGTCCTCCATTTTGAACGCGCAAATTCGCGAATGCGCAGATATATATAGAAACGGCCGCTAATTATCACACCTGTGAGCCAGCTATAAAAGGAGCACATGGCCAATATGGCTGCTGGATGTTATAGATCGATGTTTCTTATGTGCTAGCAAGACCCTGTGACCCACAACCTACATTATCTGGAGGTAAGACAATTGTATCTCTCTCTCCCAAAAAAAAGGAAGGAGACAATTTGTACTTATCTTGGGTGTGCTTAAGTTGTCTATGGTGAATCCCCTCCAACCCACAATAGCTTGGGAACCCCTCAAGTGTCTTTTAATCATTGGCAGTTGGCCCCATGTGCATGTGGTTTGGACATGTGTTTTCTCATGTTTGTTAAAGGTGTGCAGTCTAGATTTGGCATCTAAACCTGCCCCCTTACCTTCCCAGCTTCCAAAGACACCATTTTTGCTTTCCTGATAACTGTAATTTATTATGTGCACGTATGTAGGTCATGCGATTTCTCATGTATGTTTAATGTTTGCAGCCTCCTTTTGCCTATAAAGGATTACACCACCACCACCACCACCACCACTGTGTTTGTGACATTAGGTAAGTGTTTGGAGGGCCTCGTGTGATTTGTACCCCTATGCGTTTTCTTATGTGTTTTTTTTTTACATTTCTTTGCAGCCTCTTCTGCTCTTTAACACCACCACCACCACCACCACCACCACTGTGTTTGTGCCATTAGGTAAGTGTTTGGAGGGCCTCGTGTGATTTGTACCCCTATGAGTTTTCTTATGTGTATTTTTTGTACATTTCTTTGCAGCCTCTTCTGCTCTTTGCCACCACCACCACCACCACCACCACCACCACTGTGTTTGTGCCATTAGGTAAGTGTTTGGAGGGCCTCGTGTGATTTGTACCCCTATGCGTTTTCTTATGTGTTTTTTTTTTACATTTCTTTGCAGCCTCTTCTGCTCTTTGCCACCACCACCACCACCACCACCACTGTGTTTGTGCCATTAGGTAAGTGTTTGGAGGGCCTCGTGTGATTTGTACCCCTATGCGTTTTCTTATGTGTTTTTTTTTTACATTTCTTTGCAGCCTCTTCTGCTCTTTGCCACCACCACCACCACCACCACCACTGTGTTTGTGCCATTAGGTAAGTGTTTGGAGGGCCTCGTGTGATTTGTACCCCTATGAGTTTTCTTATGTGTTTTTTTTTTACATTTCTTTGCAGCCTCTTCTGCTCTTTGCCACCACCACCACCACCACCACCACCACCACCACCACCACCACCACCACTGTGTTTGTGCCATTAGGTAAGTGTTTGGAGGGCCTCGTGTGATTTGTACCCCTATGCGTTTTCTTATGTGTTTTTTTTTTACATTTCTTTGCAGCCTCTTCTGCTCTTTGCCACCACCACCACCACCACCACCACTGTGTTTGTGCCATTAGGTAAGTGTTTGGAGGGCCTCGTGTGATTTGTACCCCTATGCGTTTTCTTATGTGTTTTTTTTTTACATTTCTTTGCAGCCTCTTCTGCTCTTTAACACCACCACCACCACCACCACCACCACTGTGTTTGTGCCATTAGGTAAGTGTTTGGAGGGCCTCGTGTGATTTGTACCCATATGCGTTTTCTTATGTTTTTTTTTTTTTTCCTTTTCTTTGCAGCCTCTTCTGCTCTTTGCCCACTACTACCACCACCACCACGACCAAGTCTGTTTGTGCCATTAGGTAAGTGTGTTCTGTAACTGTTCACTAATTATACTGTATATGAAGAGCAATCTGCAAATCCTGTTTTTTCTGTTTTCTCTTTTGTCATTTCAGATTTAGGAGTTTGGGGCTCTTTGCTGCTGCTGGACAGCCAGATTCTCTGCCCACCTCGTGCTCCCATGGCCCCACCCACTGGAAGGATGAGAAGGGCCAGGGGGGCCAGGGGGGCCAGGGGGGCCAGGGGGGCCAGGGGGGGCAGGGTGGGCAGATCGTCTGGCTCTGGTGTGAGGGAGGCTCCAGCTGTATCCATGAGGGAGTCCACCATCCCCATCCCGGAGGAGGAAGCCGGGGGAGGTGTTAACACACCAAGTGGACAAGCTGGCTCTTCTGACAGTAGTCCTGGAGCGGGTCCGTCCACCAGAGTCAGCTTGTCCACATTAACCCGGCTTCCCCGTTTCACCCACAATCAGTGCTGTGCCCTGGTCCACGCCTATATGGCCAGATATCAGGCGATACATGGGACCAGGGCCGCGTCTTACTCAGTAACAGAGAAGAACAGATTGTGGGATGAAATCCGGGATGCTGTAAATGCACTGGGTGAAGCACCTCGCCACCGTGACAGTGTGCGGAAGAAGGTCAACGACATCTGTGGGTCCGTTCGGAAGAAGCTAATTGCATGGGCTGCGGAGGGTCTTTATGACCGTCAAGGTCGGCTGGATGAACGTGCACGAAGTTCTCTCTGGGATTATCAATTACCTTTCTTGAACATCATAGGACCCGATACCATCTTTCCCAGAGAGGACTTAGATTCGGATGCTTTGCACCGAGGTAGGATATTATCTTGGATGTCAATTGTGTGAGTTGTTTGGAAAAGATTAACTACTATCCTATGTGTGACATTAAGAGAATGTGATACTTGCCCTTCCAATTGTCCTTTTTTTGTTTTCCCCAACCTGCAATTTGTTCATCTGTAGCACGGATCTCAGCCCCTCCACAGCCCATGCAGCTTGGCGAACCAGACGGACTCACAGGTGTTGACATCAGTGCTGACCCTCCTCCTGGTAGGTCCAATATCATACTGTGCCAAACAATGTAGATGTTTTTTTTTGGCCAAGATAGCTCATATTGCTATGTCCTTTACAGAAGATCCGCAGCAGGGAACACACCCAGTGCAGCTAGGCCTGGAGGAAGGTGTTGGTATGTCTAGTCAAATAATGTTTTTTTGAATCTTATTAACCCCATTAACACACATGTTTTTTCTTAGGAAAGAGTGTTGCCTTTTAGATGTTTACCCTGCAAAACACAGTTGACAGCATTAATGGGTGCCGTCATTAGTAGGCAGACCAAGCCTTCTTAACCTTTGGGAGGGTTTAGCAAGTGTCCTATGAGCCCAGGAAAGCACTTTTGAATGTTTGGCCTCAATGCTTCATTCATGAAGCTAGGAGGGCAATCTGGCCATAATCATTACTGACTAAGGTTATGTACTAAACATGTTTTTTTTTTTTTTTTTTAAAAGAACATCAGGCCCCTCTTGACGTTGCAGCTGGAGTTGGATCAGGAGCTGGCGACGATTCTGCATCCAGTGCTGTGGTATGTGATATAAGGGAACAAGGTGCACATGTAACATTTCAATGGTAGCATTGATTTTGGACTAGATGTGGCTTACATTGTGTGTGTTAAATTAGTGCTATGACATTCTGACGATGCACCAGCACAACAAGAGTTCTATCTTGAACATCAGGGAATTATGTTATAATTTGGTGTGCCACTAATGTTCCAAAAACATCCAGGATCTTTAAAGTCCGGCCCGTCTTTGATTTTCCAGGTCCAAATTCATGGGTATCGTTTGGTTGGGTTGTCCTCTAGCCGATTGATGGCAAGATTTTAGACAACATACGTAGATGTATAAAGTCATTGGTGTAGTAACAGATTTACCAAAAGCATAAACAACCTACCACACCAGGGTTAATTGGGAACACCTTCATGTTGAATCTTTTTTGCCTTTGTCATATTAGTCCTACCAATATAATATGTACCCATTATCAGAAGTGTTGCTAGCTTGGATAATCTTACAATGAACAAGTACTCATTAGAAGCACATCAAACTTTTCAACGTTCTGCTTGGGGTGTTAAGTTGTCAAACTAATCTGAAATATTTAGTCATGATGTTTGATAATGATTTGGTCTATTTCTTCTGCTTTCAGGTAGCCTTAGATGCAGAGGGATTGTCACCTACCCAACTTCGTCCATCTATGCTGGATGTAGCCGAGAGGCTGCTTGATGAGTATCAGGTCCAAAATGAGTTAAGGAGGCGTACTCAGCAATCTACTGAGGCAGTACGTCTGCTCGGGCTCATACAGGAATCTGTAGCAACAATGGTACAGGTTCACCAGGATATGTTACAGGTTCAACAGGATATGCGTAACAGCTTGGTAAGTTTAGCAGACCAGCATCAACGGGATCGGCAAAGTGTTGACACTCAGGTGCTGGCCACACGCCAATGCCTGTTTGGATCTGAAGATGCCCCATTGGCAGAGCCCTCCCAAACATCTCACTCACCTGCCACTGCAGGTTGTGGTAGTGGGAGGGTAATGCCAGTGTTGGCCACTTGTCAGGCAGCTGGGGATGGGACAATTCCTCCTGTAGCCACTCCTAGCACTTCACACTCCGTTCGGACTCCCACACCCCTCAATGAGCAATCCTCCTGCACAACCTCAATGCGCACTGGTTCCACAGTACCCCTTCCACCTGACTACATTCCCTCCACACCTTTATCACTTCACTCCTCCCCAGGCCGTTCTTCTTTTTTGTCACCAATGCGACATGTCGTTTGCCCCCGCACCGTGGACCACAACAACCAATCAACCACCACTCCCCACACATCTTCACAACCCTTGCACCACCAGCAGCATCAAATAGCCTTGGAGCAGCAACGATCCCATCTCATGGTAATGGCACACGTTACCCAAATTCTTAGGCTGAGCACAGAGCAGATGGGACTATTGGCACAAGATCTTCAGTCTGGGACATTTCCAGGGTTCAACACCCTGCATCAGCAGCAGCCTCAGACACAAGATCTGATTCTAATGGGCCACTTTACCAGAACTCTAAGGCTAACCCCAGAGCAGATGGGACTATTGGCCCACCATTTGATGGCAGGAACCTTTCCATTGCTCACCACACTGCTTCAGTCACCACCACCACCACCAACTTAATTTCTTTTTTTTTTTTTTTTTTGGTTTTGTTAATGATTGTTACATTGGCCAATTTGTGGGGCCATTTTTTTTTTAAATTTGAGGGTGGCACAATATGATTTCTTATAGTGCTTTTTTTGGGGATGAAATAAAATTTTATGCAAAATGATTAGTTTGTGTTTGCTCTTTGGTTTTTTAGGAGTGTTGGTGGCCAAGTAATGGCCCTGGTTAATGTAGGCATTTATACACACGTGCTTCTCGATCTCCAAACATATGATTTCATGTAAATTTAGATAACTCAATGTTCACATAACGACCCAAGAAAAGGTCTCCCTTCAAATGTAGCTTCAAAACAAGTCTCAAGGCTAACATAAACCAAAGCCAACATACTAACAATTACAGACCACACCACTCAAGTAAACAAATACAACACAAAAGACATTCGATGTGTACACCAAAAAGAAAACTTGGGTAATAAAATAAATGTTTTAATAACACATGTGGGTGTCTACCAACTGTAGCGTACAAAAAATATATTACAATATATAATAGAATGAACTAAATTGCCAATGTAACATTTGTGTTGCAAAGAGCAACATACTTAAATTTAATTTAGATAAACATTTTAAACATTTTTTATGTTTTGACATCATTTTTTGGAAGGTTTTCACAAAAACAATTCATTTTTGTAAACATTTTTGGTTTTGTCCGTTGCCATAAAAACAACAAGGCTTTTTTGTAAACATTTTTGGTTTTGTCCGTTGCCATAAAAACAACAAGGCTTTTTTGTAAACATTTTTGGTTTTGTCGGTTGCCATAAAAACAACAAGGCTTTTTTGTAAACATTTTTGGTTTTGTCCGTTGCCATAAAAACAACAAGGCTTTTTTGTAAACATTTTTGGTTTTGTCCGTTGCCATAAAAACAACAAGGCTTATTTGTAAACATTTGTGGTTTTGTCCGTTGCCATAAAAACAACAAGGCTTTTTTGTAAACATTTTTGGTTTAGTTTGTTACCAAAAACAACAAGGCTTTTTTGTAAACATTTTTGGTTTTGTCCGTTGCCATAAAAACAACAAGGCTTTTTTGTAAACATTTTTGGTTTTGTCCGTTGCCATAAAAACAACAAGGCTTATTTGTAAACATTTGTGGTTTTGTCCGTTGCCATAAAAACAACAAGGCTTTTTTGTAAACATTTTTGGTTTAGTTTGTTACCAAAAACAACAAGGCTTTTTTGTAAACATTTTTGGTTTTGTCCGTTGCCATAAAAACAACAAGGCTTTTTTGTAAACATTTTTGGTTTTGTCCGTTGCCATAAAAACAACAAGGCTTATTTGTAAACATTTGTGGTTTTGTCCGTTGCCATAAAAACAACAAGGCTTTTTTGTAAACATTTTTGGTTTAGTTTGTTACCAAAAACAACAAGGCTTTTTTGTAAACATTTTTGGTTTTGTCCGTTGCCATAAAAACAACAAGGCTTTTTTGTAAACATTTTTGGTTTTGTCCGTTGCCATAAAAACAACAAGGCTTTTTTGTAAACATTTTTTTTTTGGTTGCCAAAAACAAGGCTTTTTTTTTTTTTTTTTGGTTTTTTTGGTTCCCAAAAAAAGGGTTTTTTATAAATTTTTATATTTTTTTTGGTTGCCAAAAACAAGGCTTTTTTTGTTTTTTTTTTTTTTTGGGTCCCCAAAAAAAGGGTTTTTTATAAATTTTTATATTTTTTTTGGTTGCCAAAAACAAGGCTTTTTTTGTTTTTTGTTTTTTTTGGGTCCCCAAAAAAAGGGTTTTTTATAAATTTTTATATTTTTTTTGGTTGCCAAAAACAAGGCTTTTTTTTTTTTTTTTTTTTTGGGTCCCAAAAAAAGGGTTTTTTTTTAAACTGTTTTTGATTTTTTTGTTAGATTTTTGTTTATAATGGGCAACAATTACAAATGTGACATTTCTTTGTGTTGCAACGTGCAACATAAGTAAACAAACCACAAAAAAAAAATACTAGGATCTTTTTAAAGGTGTGACATTCCTAACGAATGGCTCCTTAGGGTCTGGATCCACGCCACAAAGGTGTTCCAAATATAGAATTCGGTCTCCGCACCACCTCATATAATCCAGGAGGACCTCGTAGGTGAGGTGGGTGTGCCCTGGGTAGAAAAAAACATGACAATTAGTTTTAGGCAAAATGATCCAAACAAGGATTGTAATTAATGTGCCTCAACAAATATGCTTAGGAGTCTATTGGTTGGCTTTTATCAACACTCTGAAGCAAATATGCTAAATTGCTGTTGTAAACCTTAAACTCAAACTTTCACAGCAAATTGTTCAAAAGGTTACATAAGATGGCTTGGAATGTTAGTAGCAGTTCCACCAAAGCTAAGTAAAATGCTTTTCTGCATGTAAACACAAGCAATCATTTTGAAGAATGTAAGGTGTTTTGGGTTCAATTGGTCAACACGATACATGTGCACACATTTATCTCTATCACCATTGGAATCTGTGGAGCGTTCTCTCTCCCTCTTACTGTCTATAGATTGAACCTGACACATAGTAGAGACTCACCCTTAGGAATTTTGAGGGCCAGTTCTGGACGGAGCAGATGTGTCTGCTCCCCTGATCTCCTTTCCGCCATCCCAGCTGTGTTAAGAGAGAAGAAAAAGTTTATCAACAAATGGACTCACGCTAACTGTAGGTTACGCAGTCATGAAAACGCTCTAACACCCACTCATTACCCCTCCACATTTCCCTGAAAGTTTTATTTAGACATTGATATGGTGGTGATGCAGATTTGTACAGTGCAAGCGTCATTCTTCTGGGTGAAGCTTGTAGCGTTAAGGATACGTACTCCCTGCTTTTGTGCTGATTGTGTTTTTCTGATGTTTTTGGTGCCTCAGCCCTGCCTGTTCTAAGTGTTGGAAACATATCATTTTGGGAGGGCTGCGGAAAACTAATCAGGTTAGACTTACACTCTCTAGGTTTTTGGGGACAAGAGAAATAACAATCCTCCTTTTTACATGGCCCCTGTACACACCTCTAGGCACCTCCCTCCTGTTGTTTGACCCCACAGCAGGCAGCTTGCTATGGAGGCACATGAGATGAAGCCAAGCACCCTGTGCCTGTTCAGGCACTAGGCTGTGAGCCAGCCTTGCCCCCCTCCCTTCCAATGGTCTCAATGATTAGGAGTGACAGCATCAGGAGGCAATATTGGCATGCTGTCACCTCAGTTAAGGAGGAGGGGGAGTCTGTTCCAGACAAGTATTAGTGCAAAAATTTGGACCGTAAAAAATGGTCCCAGTAAGTCTTAGGGGGAATATGCACACCTATCACTTGGAATACTAATGCATAGAATGCATTCACATAAAGAACCCGCTGCCTTTAGAACAACTTGAAGCCTGAGCGGGGACATACACAGTTAGCATTTCTCCACTTACTAAGTAGACACATTACTGGAAAAGCACACAACTTACCATCATCAGGTTTTTTTGGGGCCCCTGAAGTGGATGGCGTGGCTGGCTCTGGAGAAACTGCACAAAAAGAACACAAATTGTGAACTGGAATGTGGTACATTACCGAGGAAGAGTATTTATGAAAGATTGACAAACACACATTTTCAGTGTTGACTAAATCAGGACATGATTAAATTACAATGTCCCCTAAAAATTTACAAGTACAAAGCACACCATTTCCAATGTAGAGAAACTAACACCAATTTAGAATAGGGTGGCTTGAGATAACTTACAAAAGATAACATGTCCTGTAAAGCTCCCCAAAACCACCTTTCAAACATGAAGGTTAAGCAAGAGTGTTTCATGACCAACCTTCCTGTCACATATAGCAAAACTACACTTGCTTTGACTCCAACTTAGATTATCCTAGATACACATCATCCTAGCACACACAATTCATGTGAGAATCTAATTTTAGGTACTTACAGACTAGTTCAGGGGAGCCTGGAGTGGGGGAGGATGGGGGAGACCCTACATGGGGGGATGGTGTCCCTTCATGGGGGGATGGCGTTGTATCTCCTAGAAACACAAAGACACAAATACAATCCTTGAACAAAAGCTATTTGATAAAGGCACACAGAAAGTAGTCTGGAAACATTGAAGGTAGTAGTTACAGTGGACTGGGTAAGCAGTGGCCCCTCTTCCCCAGTCCTCCACAACAAACATCCTCAATGTCAGCTGCTACAAAACCCCAATGTCAAAATATATATATTACAGCCCTTATATTTACCAGGACACATTGAACACACAAACACATGTAGAATACTTACTTCCCCTTTGAGGAGAGCCCAGGTCCTCATCCGAGTCGGACCAATTGGCCTCTTCTTGGCCAACAGTTTGTTCCTGGCCCGGATCCAGGCGACTCGGCCCTGCCTGAGGCTCCTCTCTTGCTGAAGTTACATCAACCACAAAAGAAAACAAAACAAACAATCATTCCTCCAAGTTCGACCTAATACACAACACACCAGCACATCCACATTACTTACAGGGGGCCTGAGAAGGCTGAGCCGCAACATCCTGATCACTGGTTTCTAAAATAAAAGAAAAACATTATATATTATTTATGGACACAAATAGGCAGTAACCTCTCATCATGCTAGCACCATACTCAATGCCCCTACAATTCAGAACATAGAAGTGCACTTACACCAATGAGATGCATTGACCATGTTTTAAAACAGGAGGGCACCATGCAAATTAAGCGGGCGCCTAAGGCCTCGCACCTACAGGGGCCTTGCGGCCAGTGGCGGAGCACCAACATTTCGAAGGGCGCAGTCAGGGAAATCTCCCAAGTAAAAGATTGCTTTCAATCCTCGGATCAAAAAGTTGCAGCAGTGTGCTGCAGTCCCTTCACTGCGTCTGCCAGGTGTCTGTTGTCCGCTGACACTTACTCCTCCTTCTCTGCCTGGGGATTGGCCGTCTGATCATGTTATCCTAAGATGTGGAGGAATCGGTAGGTGTGTACCTGCACCAGTAGGAAGTGACTGGCCGGTCAACTCACTCTGCTATCATCAGTTGTTGCTCTGGGAGGAGAGCTCCGCCCTGGACCCGGAACATACAGGTAACCAGGCCCAGACTTGATATTTTGCAGGCTGGTCATAGATTTGTTGTGTCCACTATGCAAAGTGGTTGAGTAGCCCCAGGGAAGTTGGAAGAGTCTGAAAATGGTTGGTGGAGGAGGAGGAGAAGAAGGCCCTGGGTGGCTGGGGGACAAGGAGAGGGCCCCTGGGGGTTTTCTAGAGGAGGAAAGATCCACAATGACGCCAGAGTCAATTGCCAAGGAAGAGAGTGGAGCTGAGCAAGTCCTGCCTATCTGACATGAAAGCCAAACATGGTGTAGATGGAGCCCTTTGCCCTACACAATGACAGCACCAGAGGTGGAAGGTGAGTGGTAGCGGGTCTTTGACATTATAGAGCATATGGACTCTGTCCATTATTGGTAGTTTTGTTTGGAGTTGTCCTTTAGATGTTTAACTGTGTTGTTTTTGACCCGAGCTGTGAGGGACTGAGGTATGACAGCCCACTATGCTGAGACTTATAGTGCCCTAGAATGTTGAGGACTGAGGAATCCTTAGTCCCTAACAGAGGGCACTACAAGTCTTAGCATAGCAGGCAGTATTTCCTCATTCCCCTACAGAGAGGATTACAAGTCCAAGCAGGTAGCCTTCTGCAGTGGGACTTGTTGTGCCCTTGACTGTGGTGGACTGAGGAAGGGAAGTGTAAGAGGGTCTCTGTAAGCTCAGATGTATGGGGGAGCTTTGGGGAACACAGAGTTCCCTTTTACACCAGAGTCCCCAGCTTCCCCCCTCAAATAATGGTTCCCAAACTCTCC
>NW_028119476.1:0-38574 GCF_965119305.1 Pelophylax lessonae | reverse complement strand
CTTGTGTTTCAGCTACAGATCTCTATTTTCCTCTAGTGCTTTCACTCCCCCATACAGTCAGAAAGCACTCCTTAGGAGCTCACTTAACCCCCTGATGTTAACCCCTTCCCTGCCAGTGTAATTTATACAGTAACAGTGCATATTTTTTTAGCACTGATCACTGAATTGGTGTCACTGGTCCCCAAAAATTGTCACGGGTAGTGTTAGAGTTCTCTGCTGCAATGTCACAGTCCCGCTAAAAATCGCTGATCACCACCATTACTAGTAAAAACAATAAAAACAATAAAAAGTCCATAAATTTATCCGATAGTTGGTAGACAGTATAACTTTTGTGCATACCATTTTTTTTTTCAAAATTGTGGTTCTTTTTTTGTTTATAGCGCAAAACATAAAAACTGCAGAGGGGATCAAATACCACCAAACGAATGCTCTATTTGTGGGAAGAAAATACATAAATTTTATTTGGGTACATCTACTGTGTTAAACGTGCAGTAATGACCGCACTTCCGATGAGTTTCAAAAAGGAGTGTCTTTATTCCACATCAATCGGCAAATACAGATACACACTGTGAGTGCAGGACAATCGGTGGACGCGTTTCACGACTGGATGTGTCGCTTATTCATCACCAAGTTCACTCTGGATGTGCATCGGCCATATATACACCCCATACATACAGCTGGCAACAATTGGAGTCATCAAACTAGTTGTTCCTCCCCTCGGTCAGCTGTTGGGAATCTATAGCTAGATTGCACAGACAGAGTGATCCCAACAAATCCAAATTTCAAGACACTTGTGCAAAAAACATTTTACATATATAAATGTCAATCAAAATGAATATCCATAGTGGTAAGTGCTCAAGTAAAGAAAAATAGAAAAACATCAATAATAAAAACATATTCAGTGTATGTGTACGTTTATCATGTATATAATAAAAAGAGAATATATGTGTATATGAAGTATGAATAAAAAGAATATGTATTAAAGACCTTGTGAATAACCATAAAATAAAAGTAAATTAAAAAGGTATAAAGTGATAATAATATATTGTTGTAAATAATAATAATGATAATAATGTGACGTATCACAAGAAAATTCTTGATGTTTAAAGAAGCCGTTTAACCGGCCAAGAAGAAACATATATAGTGTATTAAAAAACGGAGCAATATAATTATAAAATATATAAAAAGTATATGAAAAATATAGAGAGCTCCAATCAGTGATTTCTACCCAACAATCATAGATAGAACAATACAGTGATATATCTTTGATGAAAAATTGTATATAAATTGCTCCGTTTTTTTAATACACTATATATGTTTCTTCTTGGCCGGTTAAACGGCTTCTTTAAACATCAAGAATTTTCTTGTGATACGTCACATTATTATCATTATTATTATTTACAACAATATATTATTATCACTTTATACCTTTTTAATTTACTTTTATTTTATGGTTATTCACAAGGTCTTTAATACATATTCTTTTTATTCATACTTCATATACACATATATTCTCTTTTTATTATATACATGATAAACGTACACATACACTGAATATGTTTTTATTATTGATGTTTTTCTATTTTTCTTTACTTGAGCACTTACCACTATGGATATTCATTTTGATTGACATTTATATATGTAAAATGTTTTTTGCACAAGTGTCTTGAAATTTGGATTTGTTGGGATCACTCTGTCTGTGCAATCTAGCTATAGATTCCCAACAGCTGACCGAGGGGAGGAACAACTAGTTTGATGACTCCAATTGTTGCCAGCTGTATGTATGGGGTGTATATATGGCCGATGCACATCCAGAGTGAACTTGGTGATGAATAAGCGACACATCCAGTCGTGAAACGCGTCCACCGATTGTCCTGCACTCACAGTGTGTATCTGTATTTGCCGATTGATGTGGAATAAAGACACTCCTTTTTGAAACTCATCGGAAGTGCGGTCATTCCTTTTGTTGTATGAAGCTATCCTGGATTGCGGATCCGACCTGCACCTGATTCCAGCCTCACCTAGAGCGGTCTTCCCTGTTTGGATTCTGCTTATTCCTCCGTGACTTCAGACCAGCTCGGTGAGTGTCGTTTATGATATATTTATTTGGAGTTTATATTCCTATACATCATTGTTCACAGAACAAAGGCATTTTGATATATTACTACACCTGTGAGTTGCATACATGGACATGGAAGAACCATCCACGAGTAGGACTTTAAGAGACTTGAATACAAATCCCCTCAGAAGCAATGCACATGCTACCTTAAAGCAAACAAAGGAGGACATTTCAGTCTCTATAAAACCACTCTTCTACAAATTAGAAAAACTTATGGTGAAAGAAATCAAAGCCTATTGGGAAAAAACCACCATCAATGAGTACCTGGATTTGGAGCGTATCCCTAGAGGTCTACGAATAAAAAAGTTTCCTACGTTCGATCTCTTCAATGAAGAATTAAAAAAGCAGTGGACTGATACACTTTCCACCTGTTCCTTTGAACTTATGAAACTTATAGTAGACTCGAAAACATTGGAACTAAAGAGGTTACAGGATGAAATCTCCAAACTACAAGAAGAAATTACCCCGTTAAAAAGTAACCCTTTGTTTATGGATTTGGATCTCAAATTAAATGACAAAATAAATAAATTGGAAACCAACACGATCAGCGGTAAAAAAGAAAAGCTATTAAGAGACAAAGTTGACTATGAAACAAACAATGTGTATATTTGGAAAAAGACGAACACTTGGAGTCGCCATTATCAAAAGAAAAAAGTCAGCTTTTCAGACCCGGAGGCCACAGGCACTGATACATCAGTAGCCTATACATCGTCCGATACGTCTATTGACTATACACAGACGCCCAGATCAAATCCGGGTTCCTTTAATGAGTCAAAAAACGAGCCAAAAAGGGGCAGAAATGCAACAAAAAAGAAAAAAGCACCAAGAAAGCCAAAACAAGGAGAGGAGGGAAGAAAAACCAGCGATCTGTCAAATGGTCAATACAATTTGAGGACACACCACAAATAATGCTCAATAATGTAATAAATTTATCTCAGCGGAGTCTCACTCTAGATGAAACATCTTTATTATCTAAAGGACTTAATTTTTGTCCCCATACTCATTTTGACCCCTTTGATACTACATTACACATTAACAAATTCGTACGAAATTTAACGTTAAAGAGACATTTTTTTGTGGAACCTGAGGATAATATGATTGAAGGAATCGATCTGGACTCCAATCCGCCCGACAATAGCCAAATACATTCTCCAACTTTATCGTTTCGTGAACAATGTGCTGTGTCAGAACTAGAGGAACTAATCCATGAATCACATTCAATATATCCAGATAGGGATGAGGGAACACAACGGGTAAATTTGAACATACCATCATCTTTTTATCCCATACAATCCCGATCGGCTGAAATGGATAAGTTCCAAAAACTAGTCGAAAAGGACATTTTTAAGCTGGCTTCTAACCTATCTACACATGTAAATATCAACGCAGACAATCTGTCCATAAATGAAAGGAAATCGTTGAAATTATTACAGGAAGATGATTCCATCATCATCAAAAATGCGGATAAGGGGGGAGCCGTAGTGGTTCTTGACAAAATACACTATAAAGCTGAAGCTTTGAGACAACTGATGGACACAAATACATACCAACCACTAAAAAGTGACCCGACCAACAAGTTTAGAAATGTCCTAAAGCAACTTGTTAAAAAAGGGGCAGCCATAGGTGCTTTTTCCATCAGGGAATCTGAAAACATGATCCCAGAGTTCCCAATAACACCAATTTTTCACCACCTGCCAAAGATACACAAGGGATTGGATCCAGTACATGGACGCCCAATTGTATCAGGCATTGGCTCCCTTAACGAACGACTAGGAGAATGGATGGATGGACAACTCCAACATATAGTGCAAGTTCTTCCAAGCTATTTGAAAGACTCAAACCATCTGCTAAAAATTATGGACTCTTTTGTATGGTCCGAGGAGTACAGCTGGATCACGTGTGACGTGTCCAGTCTGTACTCCTCCATTCCACACGCTTTGGCTTTGGAAGCGGTTGGCTATAGCTTGGAAACATACACGGAGATGTCATCTACTTTACAGGCTTTTTTGATAGAAATTCTTGATTATTTATTGACACATAACTATTTTGTTTTTGATGACATGTTCTACCTCCAAAGATGCGGGGCAGCGATGGGAGCCAAGTTCTCACCCTCCCTAGCCAATCTCTACATGGGTTGGTGGGAGAGGTCCCGCATCTTTGGAGGTGGAAACCCATACAGGGATAGCATTTTTTTGTACCGTCGCTATATTGACGATCTACTATTCATTAGTCATAAATCCATTGATTTTGAATCATTTATGATGTTTTTGAACAACAATGATTTGAACCTCTCCTTTACGGGAGTTTCCAGTCTAGATAAAATTGTATTTCTGGACATTACTTTGAGTCATGCAGGAGATAGAGTCGTTTCCTCCCTATATAGAAAGCCCCAGGCAGGTAACAGCCTATTGCATGCAAAGTCGGGACATCCTCTCCACACAATAAAAGGAATCCCTGTGGGGCAATTTTTGAGGCTTAAAAGGATTTGCAGCGACAATGACACCTTTAAAGAGGAATCACATTCCCTATACCAGCGCTTTCTCCAGAGAGGCTATCCTAGGTGGATGTTGGACAGAGCCTATCGATTGGCCCTTGAGAGAAATCGCATTGATCTTTTGCAACTCGCTGCACCTAACCCTACTGCTCCCATAAACCAGGAATTTGACCCTAATGTTGTACAAACGACAAAGAGTCCCTCTAGTGACAAAAATATTAGAAAAAAAAGGAAACATAAAAAAGATAAATCTACATCTTCAGTCACATTGGCATTACCATACAGCCTAGAATTTAACCACATAAAATCTATAATTAATAAACATCTACCCATTTTATATCTAGACCATGCATGTAATGATATTCTGGGAAAGGGTTTCAATATTGTGGCGAAAAGGGCGGCTACTTTGGGAAATGTATTGTCCCCTAGTATGTATCAAACCAAAAGGGCCCCCCCATCGCTAACATGGTTGCACTGTAGAGGAAACTACAGATGTGGGGCACAGGATTGTGTCACCTGTCCCCATATTCTAAAAAGTCCCCACTTTCAATCCACCATTAGTGGCAGGATCTATAAAATAGACAAGTTTTTCAACTGCAATTCTGATTATATTATATATCTAATCACCTGCAAAAAGTGTTCGGCCCAATACGTGGGCAGAACAACTAGGAGACTTAAAGATAGATTTAGAGAACATCTAAGTGACATTCGTTGCTTCAAATCAACCAATGTCGTTCGTCACTTTAATGGCCTACATGAAGGAGACATTTCCCTGGTCATGGTTCAAGTCATTGAAAAAATCTCAAAACCCAAAAGAGGAGGAGATATTTTTCAGATACTTTGCAAACGCGAAGTTTTCTGGATATTTAAACTCCATACAAGATTACCTGAAGGTATGAATTTTGAGTGGGACGTGACACATTTTTATACCTAATATCTATTAGTTATACTGGTATTCATACTAGTATAATATTGATCCAGAAAAATGATCATAAATATTTCCCTACTTTGATAAAACTCATAGAACATCCAGTAAAAATATATAAAGGAATATTTTCCCTGTAATAAACATTTGAGACCATTTTTCATAAAATGAAACTTTGATAAAACTCATAAAACATCCAGTAAAAATATATAGGGAAATGTTTTCCCTGTAATAAACATTTGAGACCATTTTTCATTTTTTCATTTTAGTCTGAATGTATACATATATGAGCTTAAAAGGCACCAAAAAAGTTTTTTCTCAAGATCTGTGAGAATTACAGATAGAGCTCCGGACTCCATATGCTTGCACATGATGTGCACATGTAAGCAATGGAATATCAGATATATTCTATCTAGAGTGCTGGAGTCATCTGTATAGATATAGATCTGTATTGACATAGATCTTTAGTATTATAATACATAATTATTACACTACATTGGAGGTTCGTTCCCAAATCTTCCTTCCCCTGCCTCTGGGATTTGTGGATGAGGTCAGCATTCAGAGCGACAAATTAGATTATAATAGTAATAAAAACTAAATAACACAATAATCAAAATACTTTCGAGTGCTTAGACCAATTTAGATGAGATAAACTCCCACATTTACCCATAGACCGGCCGATTTTAACATATCGGGTCTCCTATAAATATGGCTGATTAATTAAAATGGAGAGCTAATTTTAGCCAATCTAGCCTATTGACATATAGCTATCTATACCCGATTTTCCTTGTTTTGTATTTCGTTTTTTCTTTTTCCCAACAATCCCCCTTCCCTCTTTTTGGTCGTCTTTTTTGTAAAACTTTCTTCCAAATAGAGGTTTTGTGGTTTTAACACCAGATGAGAAATTTTGCCTATGAAAAAGGAGATGCACACTGACATTTGCAACATTCTTCAAAACAGCAACAGGTTGCTACAATGTGTCTACATTGATTGTTATTTATCGCTGTTTATACAACCAAAGAAGAATATAAACTATGTCACTATGCATCGTATTATATTTTATACATGTTATACTCTTTATTGTGAATCATGTATATCCATTGATATATGGAAATAATAATTTTCTATATATGATTCACACACTTGTGATTTTTTCTTATACAAGGTTTATTAGTGTTTCACTATTTGTAAATGTTTTATAGAAAATGTATCCTATAGATATCGAAGCGGCAATTTATATACAATTTTTCATCAAAGATATATCACTGTATTGTTCTATCTATGATTGTTGGGTAGAAATCACTGATTGGAGCTCTCTATATTTTTCATATACTTTTTATATATTTTATAATTATATTGCTCCGTTTTTTAATACACTATATATGTTTCTTCTTGGCCGGTTAAACGGCTTCTTTAAACATCAAGAATTTTCTTGTGATACGTCACATTATTATCATTATTATTATTTACAACAATATATTATTATCACTTTATACCTTTTTAATTTACTTTTATTTTATGGTTATTCACAAGGTCTTTAATACATATTCTTTTTATTCATACTTCATATACACATATATTCTCTTTTTATTATATACATGATAAACGTACACATACACTGAATATGTTTTTATTATTGATGTTTTTCTATTTTTCTTTACTTGAGCACTTACCACTATGGATATTCATTTTGATTGACATTTATATATGTAAAATGTTTTTTGCACAAGTGTCTTGAAATTTGGATTTGTTGGGATCACTCTGTCTGTGCAATCTAGCTATAGATTCCCAACAGCTGACCGAGGGGAGGAACAACTAGTTTGATGACTCCAATTGTTGCCAGCTGTATGTATGGGGTGTATATATGGCCGATGCACATCCAGAGTGAACTTGGTGATGAATAAGCGACACATCCAGTCGTGAAACGCGTCCACCGATTGTCCTGCACTCACAGTGTGTATCTGTATTTGCCGATTGATGTGGAATAAAGACACTCCTTTTTGAAACTCATCGGAAGTGCGGTCATTCCTTTTGTTGTATGAAGCTATCCTGGATTGCGGATCCGACCTGCACCTGATTCCAGCCTCACCTAGAGCGGTCTTCCCTGTTTGGATTCTGCTTAAACGTGCAGTAACCCACTCTAATATACTGCCTAATTGTGCAGAAATGCACTGCTATATATTACATTAAACGTACTGTAACGCACTGATATATACTACGTTAAATGTACAGCAACGCACTAATATAGCAGTAGCATTAAACGTACAATAATGCACTCAAGTGTACAACCTTAATCATGCAATAACATAATCAAATATACTGCGTCAAGCATGCACTAACGCACTCAAATATACTGCGTGAAACATGCAGTAATGCACTGATATCTACTGCCTTAAATGTGTAGTAACGCACTCAAATATACTGCGTTAAACATGCAGTAACACACTGATATACACTGCGTTAAACGTGCAGTACCGCACTGATATATACTGCATTAAACTTGCAGTAACAGACTGATATATACTGGGTTAAACCTGCAGTACCACACTATTAAATACTGCGTAAAATGTACAGTAACGCACTGATATATACTGTGTTAAACGTACAGTAACTCACTCAATTATACTGCATTAAACATGCAGTAACGCACTGATGTATATTGCGTTAAATGTGCAGTAACGCACTGAGATATATTGTGTTAAAGGTACAGTAATGCACTCAAATATACTACGTTAAACTTGCAGTAACACACCCAAATGTACTGCATTAAACGCGCATTAACGCACTCAGATATACTGCCCTAAACATGCAGTAATGCACTGATATATACGGTGTTAAACATGCAGTAATACACGCGGAGTAACGCACTGATATATACTGTATTAAACTTGTAGTAACGCACTGTTATATACTGCGTTAAACGTGTAGTAACACACTGATATATACTGCATTAAACATGCAGTACTGCACTGACCTATACTGCATTAAACGTACAATAACGCACTGATATATACTGTGTTAAACGTGCAGTAACGCACTCAAATATACTGTGTTGAACATGCAGTAAAGCACTGATATATACTGCATTAAACATGCGGTAATGCACCGATAAATACTGCATTAAACGTGTAGTAAAGCACTGATTTATACTGCATTAAACGTGCAGTAACGCACTTAAATATACTGCATTAAACGTACAGTAACGCACTGATATATATTGCGATAAGCGTGATGTAACACACTGATATATACTGCATTAAACGTACAATAATGCACTGATATATACTATGTTAAATGTGCAGTAACGCACTCAAATATACTGCGTTAAAAGTGCAGTAACACACTGCTATATACTGAAATAAATGTGCAGTAATGCACTCAAATCTTCTGCGTTAAACGTGCACTAACGCACTCAAATATACTTTGCTAAACGTACTGTAATGCACTCATATATACTACGTTAAACTTGCAGTAACGCACTGATATATACTGCATTAAACGAACGGTAAAGCACAGAAATATACTGCGTTACATTTACAGTGACAAACTCAAATATACTGCGTTAAACGTGCAGTAACCAATTCAAATGTACTGAATTATATGTGCACTAACACACTCAAATTTACTGCATTGAACTTACAGTAATGCACTGATATAAACTGCATTAAACATGCTGTAACACACTGATCTATACTGCATTAAATGTACAATAACGCACTGATATATATACTGCGTTAAATGTGCAGTAACGCACTGATATATACTGCGTTAAACGCGTAGCAACGTGCTGATATTTACTGCGTTAAACGTACAATAATGCATTGATGTATACTGTGGTTAACATGCAGTAACTTACTGACATGCACTGCATTGAACGTGCAGTAGCGCACTGAACTATAGTGTGTTAAATGTGTAGTAATGCACTGATATATACTTTGTTAAATGTGCAGTAACATACTGATATATAATGCGGTAAACGTACAGTATCGCACTTATATATACTGCGTTAAACGTGGATCACCTGGATGGATCACTACCTGTGTTGACAGAGAAAAGGACAGTGGAAAGCACAGGCGATCAAACAGCCGCCACCACTGGATCAGAGGTATCACCGTAGCCATGTGCTAGTGACAGCTCTGATGCGGATGCTCACACGGCTGGCTGGCCATCCTGGATGCCTCTATGCCTGCCTCGCTGCTGAAACCAAAGTTGGAGAGACCATAGGTGGTATGGGTTTACCATCAGTCCCATATACCATCTGTGGTCGACGCAGGTAGTGATCCATCAGGGTTATCTAGCCAGGTCTTTTTCACTGCACTATTTACAGCAGTTTGGCCTTTTTATTTTCAGTTCTGCTTGTGCATAACATTTTATCTTCCATTGACTTACTGTTACACTAGTCCATTTTGTTGGGACTATTTTTATCAATGCAAAGTGACTAATATAGTGCAGCTCTACTGAGTGTTGTGCCTCTCTGTATTCTATGTATTAACCACTTTAGCTCCGGAAGGATTTGCCCCCTTTCTGACCAGGTCACTTTCTTTTTAACTTGGCACTGCGTGATTTTAACTGACAATTGCGCGGCCATGCAATGCTGTACCCAATCAAAATGTATGCCCCTTTTTTCCCTCAAACAGAGCTTTCCTTTGGTGGTATATGATCACCTGTGCGATTTTTATTTTTTGCGCTATAAACAAAAAAAGAGCGACAATTGTGAAAATAAAACAATATTTTTCACATTCTGCTATATAACATTCCCAAAAAAAAATTTAAAATCAAAATTTTTTAACATTTTAGGCCAATTTGTTTTCTGCTACATATTTTTTGTAAAAAAAATCGCAATAAGCGTATTTTGATTGGTTTGCGCAAAAGTTATTGCGTCTACTAACTACGGGAAAGATGGCGGCGATCTGCAATTTTTAGCGGGACTGCGACATTGCGGGGGGACAGATCAGACCCCTAACTGACAATTTTGACACTTTTGGGTGGACCAGTGACATTACTACAGTAATCAGGGCTAAAAATATGCACTGTATGGGGGCGGGGTTTGTGAAATGATCATAGAGACCTGTGATCCTACATAGAATGATCACAGGTACTCTGTGATCATTTCAGAGAGAAGAATGGTCAGCTGTGTTTACAATAGCTGACTGTTCTCTCTCAGCGGGGAGTGATCGCGGGTGGCAGGCGGCAATCAGGGCCTTCTGCCCCATCCATCCGAGTCCCCACTGACGAGTGGGTGCGGGAGTGCACCGCCGGCGGTGCACGCTCACCCCCTAGCTGCAGGCGCGCGACCGATGTATACGGCGGTTCGCGCAGGAGGGCCAGCCTGCCACAGTTTTTCTGCGGCGGGCGGTCCGAAATCGGTTAAGGAGTGCTTAATCCCAGGAGAAAAGGAAAGGAAGGAAACCATCCCAGGGGGAATCACAGGAGTTGTATAATAATACTCATCTACGAGGTGAACAGGTTTTTCAACTGGTGGTGGTGTGCACTGTTTATTTAGTAAGAAGATTGGTGATTGAAGTGCACAGCGGTGGATGACACTTATATTTTGAACTTTATGTGTTTTGATTTTGATTTTGATTTTGGATGCAAAGCATTTTATTATTAATACATCATTAAAAGAGTACAGTAGCGCTGCACTATATATGTCACTTTGTAGGGAGCGCTGATTGTATTTAATACACTTATTTTATTAAGAAACATTATTCTTTAGACCATCAGGATTTGCCTTTATTATGTACATCCACCAAGAGGCTGAACAAGATGCAACATAAGTGGGATATGGAATTTCCTAATTACTGTAGGTTGCGCGCTGGAATAGCAATTTGGTGCATGTTTGGTTTGTTGCGCTGATCCATTGTTTGGTATTGCTAGTAGTCCAGCCTCTATTGACATTTCAGCAGGCATACCATCCATTCTGGTGACTTTTTACCAGCAAGACCTATTATTATAGTGCTGGATTTACCCCCTTCTTTTGGGGGGGGGGGGGTGTTCTTAGTCTTGCTGACCAGTGAAGTGGAGAAAACT
This sequence comes from Pelophylax lessonae, assembly GCF_965119305.1. NCBI lineage: Eukaryota > Metazoa > Chordata > Amphibia > Anura > Ranidae > Pelophylax > Pelophylax lessonae. The sequence goes on along the minus strand of NW_028119476.1, from coordinate 27,006 downwards.
AAGGAAATGCTTGCTCCTGACTTCAGAAAACAAATAACATAATTTATGCCTAGGAAAAGTCCCACCATGCCATTTCATGTGGCCCTCGCACCTTTCCTGTAGCCGCGGCACCCATATTATTTCAGCAGTCGGCAGCAGAGAAGAGGACAGAACCCCTCCGCCAGATTCTCCCTATGCAGCCGAAGAACCCCTTGACTCCATTTCCTCTGGTCTCAGCATTCAGCAGTCTCCAGCAGCTGACTCCAGTCCTCCTCTGGTCCTGCTCCAGACCCTGCACTTTCAGCTTCTCAGCTTCTAACCAAGCTTCTTTTAGTAGCAGCACAAGGTAAGGGGGAGGCACTGTGATTTAAGGGAGGGTGGGGGACTCTTGACTTCTGATGGTGGGGGCTCCTAACATCTGATGTAAAGGGGTTAGAGTGGTGTGGACATCTGCTTATAATTATTATGAGAATAATACAATTCTGTGCCAGTTGAAAAGGAGCTTACACTGCTGGTATCATCCACAAGAAACTTTATTGGAGCCTGCTCAAACAGAACACCATAGTAGAATCATGTTATGTCTGAGCAGTCTCCAAAAAAGTTTCCTGCGGACGATACCAGCAGTGTGTGATCCTCCTTTTCAGACTTTCATCATCTACTACAGGAGTATGATTGGGCTATGTGCTGGTCTGCACCTGCTCTTCACAGCTTAATTCTTAAGTTATTACAAAAACCAGTAATAACCAAATGCAGAGGCAATTATTTACTATGATAAAGAGTAGATATGGTTATATAGCCTTACAGATAAAACCATCCCCAGCATGTTATCCTATGTAATAAAAAAATAAAAAAATAGAAAAAGCAGCGCTAGTAAACTTGATTGGTGTAATACCCCGATCTCACTGATGAATAATAATGTTCTAATGAAGAACAAAAATGGCAGCAGATATCAAATATAAATGTATGGATCCCACAGGGATTAATATAGCGCTTGCTTCTAATTAGTCAGGGGTGAGCAATTCCTTGTTCACACACCTAAATAGTGGACAATCAAGTGAAGAAAGTTAAATTCCTAAAGGTGATAGCTAAAAATTATACATTATGATAAAGTGCAGAGTGCTGGATGAGGTATAAATTACATCAATAAATAAAATTATATTCAATTAATCAAATTATTAAGAGTCCCAATGTGAAGTTCCTTCAATGATCTTGTGCAAAATGTGTCCTAGTAATGTTTATCCAATATTTCAGCTGCTGGTATAATCAACATATCTTTGTAACAAAAGGGGTGCACACTCACCGGACTTGTTGGGTCTTGAGTACCGTATAGTAACAAGACCTTACGAGCTTGTGGCTTCCCAAGCCTATAGGTAACTGCTGGGCTCTAAGGTTCACTCTGGTCCGTGATATTCCTGTGAGGACCGATCCTCCAGGTCCAAATCAAGAAAGGGACAAAAGAGTACTCCGATAGTGCAGTACCATTAAAAATCTTTTTATTTTAATTTGCAGATAAAATATGTTGTACAAAGTAAGGATCGAGTAAAAACAATTAAAAGTAAATAAACGCCAGCTCTGGGTAAATGCCTGGGAATGGAGAATGGCGACTGCCTGTTTGCATCCAACCAGGCTACCCGGAAGCTTGCGGCGTGCGTTCCACCTGACGCGCGTTTCGTCAGAGTGTAGTGAAGACCTCAATCTTTTAGATTTTAACATTATGCTGTATGTATTTGATACCACAGCCTGATGTTGATCTTTGTATGCATCGTTCGCTATATTTTCTCTATTTATTTGGAATTAGGTACTGGAGATTGATGTCTATATATATAATTTTTATTTCCAAGATATGTGCCGCAGTAGGGATTTATCTTAAGTGTAGGTTTTGGGCAGCGGTTCCATCACCCGAAATGGTGGCCGCTGCGCTTCCGGCACGATGCATATCGCTGCTGTCCACGGATTGGTTATCTGATCTATTTAGGATGAAGTCAGCACGCCGCCCGCATCCCCAATTGAAGTCTTTGAAGACGAGCGCGTAGGGTACGGCGTGCTGACGTCACCACGCTGCCCGGAGGAACGGGCAACACGAGAGCCGGCCGGCTTGTTACATGCGAGTTTCTCTCTTCTACAATGTGAGTGGTATTTTAATATTGATTTAATAAAGTCTGTACGGTATTACACCATCCAGTCCCTGTTGTTTTCCATGATGCTTTGAGCTCCACCCTGTGGCTAACATCGATATTACCATCCTTTTTGGCTGTGTCTGTGAGGCTTGTTGCTGCTGAGATCCTGTTTGAGTGGCGTTGTGAGGAACCACCAGTATATGCCCTGTTAACCCTTCATCTGGTAAGGAGATATGCATGTCTCTTGTGTGCAGCACTGTGGTGATTAGCCTACTGGATCCTTTCACTCTACCGATCTTGGAATTCATCTCTGGGACTTTATGATTATTTTATGAACTTTATGAACTACATGTTTTACATGGTTATTTATTTTATTGTGTTGTTTTTTGCTCACTTATATGTTCACCCTGTTAAGCTTATGATCGACTTATCCGTATATTGATTTCGCTTTGGGTGCATATTTGATATCTGCTGCCATTTTTGTTCTTCATTAGAAAATTTATGATTCATCAGTGAGATCGGTGTATTACACCAATCAAGTTTACTAGCGTGGCTTTTTCTATTTTTTTATTACTTGTGTTTGGTGCTGTCTCACCTGAAGCTGCAGCTCTTTAGTATATGTTTAGCGCGGTTATCTCCTTTTATACATGTTATCCTATGTGTCCATGCACACAGAGGCTTTTATCAGCGTTTTTTGGCAGGAGCGTTTCCTGGCTGGAAAAAAAAAACAGAACTAGTGCAATTGAAGAAGAGTTTTTCAGCAGTAAAAATGCTCTAACTCTTAAAAACACGGCTATTCGGTGTCCATGGGCATTTTCGAGCCATAAGCTTTTGTGGGCGTATAGTTAGGCTAAAAAATGCTAAAAAAAAGCAAATGCTAAAAACCCCAAAGCAAAAACGCTGCAAAACGTGACAAAATTCACGTTTTTAATATGGCATTCTACAGCTAAAGCTACTGGCATTTTTAGAACGTCCAGTGTGCATGAGGCCTTAAAAATAGAGGTTATTAAAGACCAAACCAGATTTTATTTCTCAACTTCAAGTTACCCTACACAAATTATATTTGGAATCTGATCAGCACTCCTTTTTTCCTTCTAGAGGAACCCCTTTCTTTGGGAATTGAAGACCACTCTGATCAAGATATATTATACGTAAAATGGAAGAGGTAACACTAGATTCTTCTTACTTACTTACTTAAATGAAATGATTCTCCTATACTTCTACCAAGAGGCCCAGTGATTCATAAAGGAAATATTTACACTTGGCACACAGAACTATTTCTCTGTACATCTTAACTAAATAAAGTGAGGGTGGAAAAATTAACTCCTCACATCCTCACATGATGATTATCTGATAAGCGGAGTAGGCTTACATAGAGCTTATGTCAACACTAATTTGAGAAGCTAAGAGAAATATAATCAAACAAAACAGGAATGCCATGAGCTGATGTAGTTTATGTAAAGAGCATGCACTGTACGCGGTTCTCTGTTCTCATCTCACTTTTTTTCCTTTGCACTATTTGCCTAGATTAACTGCTCCTTTACACCTATCATGGAAAAAGACTGTTTATGTATGGGGACTATAAACTATAACTCTACCCTTTGAGACATTGATGCTTTAAGACTGGTCACAGACAGTCAAAGATTTATATATAAATGTTCCATGTGTGAAAACTGATAAGGGGTGCCCTGGCTGCCTGGAGCAGTTTGTGTGTTAAAGGAGAAGACATCACCTGATAATTGGAAGTAATGCTGTTGAGTATCACTTTTATTTGTGAAGTCCTAAGGACAGGACAGCAAGATCATCAACTATATAGGCAACATTTATTACCTGCCCTGCTGTAATAATCCTGCCTGCAAAAATCCTCTGAAATCCATAAAAGTATTCATTGTGCCAAACAGGAATTGTTTTTTGTGGAAGAAGTTCAGATACAGCTGTCTATGGTTCTTTCTGGGACAAAGGGCAGTTTATAAAGCCAGAAGAGCTGTACTGCAATGCATGTGTTCTTGTGCATTCAGGTGTCTTGTAAAATAAGAATTAGTAACAAAAAGCAAGAGTTTGGATTGTTACATATAATCTCATTATTTTCTAAGATAGAGAAAGTTAACTCAAAACTTCTAACTAGATGGCTCTCCACACCAGCCAAACTTCTGCACTCCTCAACTTACAGCTGAGGAGCTTGTGTTATGATAGCGACACAGGCGAACATATTTGGTGGTATCGCCCATCCATTAAACCTTTTTGGAGGGAGATATTTTCATTGATTTTTTCAACTGGTGGTGGTGTGGTTTTTCAACTGGTGGTGGTGTGCACTGTTTATTTAGTAAGAAGATTGGTGATTGAAGTGCACAGCGGTGGATGACACTTATATTTTGAACTTTATGTGTTTTGATTTTGATTTTGATTTTGGATGCAAAGCATTTTATTATTAATACATCATTAAAAGAGTACAGTAGCGCTGCACTATATATGTCACTTTGTAGGGAGCGCTGATTGTATTTAATACACTTATTTTATTAAGAAACATTATTCTTTAGACCATCAGGATTTGCCTTTATTATGTACATCCACCAAGAGGCTGAACAAGATGCAACATAAGTGGGATATGGAATTTCCTAATTACTGTAGGTTGCGCGCTGGAATAGCAATTTGGTGCATGTTTGGTTTGTTGCGCTGATCCATTGTTTGGTATTGCTAGTAGTCCAGCCTCTATTGACATTTCAGCAGGCATACCATCCATTCTGGTGACTTTTTACCAGCAAGACCTATTATTATAGTGCTGGATTTACCCCCTTCTTTTGGGGGGGGGGGGGTGTTCTTAGTCTTGCTGACCAGTGAAGTGGAGAAAACTAAGGAAATGCTTGCTCCTGACTTCAGAAAACAAATAACATAATTTATGCCTAGGAAAAGTCCCACCATGCCATTTCATGTGGCCCTCGCACCTTTCCTGTAGCCGCGGCACCCATATTATTTCAGCAGTCGGCAGCAGAGAAGAGGACAGAACCCCTCCGCCAGATTCTCCCTATGCAGCCGAAGAACCCCTTGACTCCATTTCCTCTGGTCTCAGCATTCAGCAGTCTCCAGCAGCTGACTCCAGTCCTCCTCTGGTCCTGCTCCAGACCCTGCACTTTCAGCTTCTCAGCTTCTAACCAAGCTTCTTTTAGTAGCAGCACAAGGTAAGGGGGAGGCACTGTGATTTAAGGGAGGGTGGGGGACTCTTGACTTCTGATGGTGGGGGCTCCTAACATCTGATGTAAAGGGGTTAGAGTGGTGTGGACATCTGCTTATAATTATTATGAGAATAATACAATTCTGTGCCAGTTGAAAAGGAGCTTACACTGCTGGTATCATCCACAAGAAACTTTATTGGAGCCTGCTCAAACAGAACACCATAGTAGAATCATGTTATGTCTGAGCAGTCTCCAAAAAAGTTTCCTGCGGACGATACCAGCAGTGTGTGATCCTCCTTTTCAGACTTTCATCATCTACTACAGGAGTATGATTGGGCTATGTGCTGGTCTGCACCTGCTCTTCACAGCTTAATTCTTAAGTTATTACAAAAACCAGTAATAACCAAATGCAGAGGCAATTATTTACTATGATAAAGAGTAGATATGGTTATATAGCCTTACAGATAAAACCATCCCCAGCATGTTATCCTATGTAATAAAAAAATAAAAAAATAGAAAAAGCAGCGCTAGTAAACTTGATTGGTGTAATACCCCGATCTCACTGATGAATAATAATGTTCTAATGAAGAACAAAAATGGCAGCAGATATCAAATATAAATGTATGGATCCCACAGGGATTAATATAGCGCTTGCTTCTAATTAGTCAGGGGTGAGCAATTCCTTGTTCACACACCTAAATAGTGGACAATCAAGTGAAGAAAGTTAAATTCCTAAAGGTGATAGCTAAAAATTATACATTATGATAAAGTGCAGAGTGCTGGATGAGGTATAAATTACATCAATAAATAAAATTATATTCAATTAATCAAATTATTAAGAGTCCCAATGTGAAGTTCCTTCAATGATCTTGTGCAAAATGTGTCCTAGTAATGTTTATCCAATATTTCAGCTGCTGGTATAATCAACATATCTTTGTAACAAAAGGGGTGCACACTCACCGGACTTGTTGGGTCTTGAGTACCGTATAGTAACAAGACCTTACGAGCTTGTGGCTTCCCAAGCCTATAGGTAACTGCTGGGCTCTAAGGTTCACTCTGGTCCGTGATATTCCTGTGAGGACCGATCCTCCAGGTCCAAATCAAGAAAGGGACAAAAGAGTACTCCGATAGTGCAGTACCATTAAAAATCTTTTTATTTTAATTTGCAGATAAAATATGTTGTACAAAGTAAGGATCGAGTAAAAACAATTAAAAGTAAATAAACGCCAGCTCTGGGTAAATGCCTGGGAATGGAGAATGGCGACTGCCTGTTTGCATCCAACCAGGCTACCCGGAAGCTTGCGGCGTGCGTTCCACCTGACGCGCGTTTCGTCAGAGTGTAGTGAAGACCTCAATCTTTTAGATTTTAACATTATGCTGTATGTATTTGATACCACAGCCTGATGTTGATCTTTGTATGCATCGTTCGCTATATTTTCTCTATTTATTTGGAATTAGGTACTGGAGATTGATGTCTATATATATAATTTTTATTTCCAAGATATGTGCCGCAGTAGGGATTTATCTTAAGTGTAGGTTTTGGGCAGCGGTTCCATCACCCGAAATGGTGGCCGCTGCGCTTCCGGCACGATGCATATCGCTGCTGTCCACGGATTGGTTATCTGATCTATTTAGGATGAAGTCAGCACGCCGCCCGCATCCCCAATTGAAGTCTTTGAAGACGAGCGCGTAGGGTACGGCGTGCTGACGTCACCACGCTGCCCGGAGGAACGGGCAACACGAGAGCCGGCCGGCTTGTTACATGCGAGTTTCTCTCTTCTACAATGTGAGTGGTATTTTAATATTGATTTAATAAAGTCTGTACGGTATTACACCATCCAGTCCCTGTTGTTTTCCATGATGCTTTGAGCTCCACCCTGTGGCTAACATCGATATTACCATCCTTTTTGGCTGTGTCTGTGAGGCTTGTTGCTGCTGAGATCCTGTTTGAGTGGCGTTGTGAGGAACCACCAGTATATGCCCTGTTAACCCTTCATCTGGTAAGGAGATATGCATGTCTCTTGTGTGCAGCACTGTGGTGATTAGCCTACTGGATCCTTTCACTCTACCGATCTTGGAATTCATCTCTGGGACTTTATGATTATTTTATGAACTTTATGAACTACATGTTTTACATGGTTATTTATTTTATTGTGTTGTTTTTTGCTCACTTATATGTTCACCCTGTTAAGCTTATGATCGACTTATCCGTATATTGATTTCGCTTTGGGTGCATATTTGATATCTGCTGCCATTTTTGTTCTTCATTAGAAAATTTATGATTCATCAGTGAGATCGGTGTATTACACCAATCAAGTTTACTAGCGTGGCTTTTTCTATTTTTTTATTACTTGTGTTTGGTGCTGTCTCACCTGAAGCTGCAGCTCTTTAGTATATGTTTAGCGCGGTTATCTCCTTTTATACATGTTATCCTATGTGTCCATGCACACAGAGGCTTTTATCAGCGTTTTTTGGCAGGAGCGTTTCCTGGCTGGAAAAAAAAAACAGAACTAGTGCAATTGAAGAAGAGTTTTTCAGCAGTAAAAATGCTCTAACTCTTAAAAACACGGCTATTCGGTGTCCATGGGCATTTTCGAGCCATAAGCTTTTGTGGGCGTATAGTTAGGCTAAAAAATGCTAAAAAAAAGCAAATGCTAAAAACCCCAAAGCAAAAACGCTGCAAAACGTGACAAAATTCACGTTTTTAATATGGCATTCTACAGCTAAAGCTACTGGCATTTTTAGAACGTCCAGTGTGCATGAGGCCTTAAAAATAGAGGTTATTAAAGACCAAACCAGATTTTATTTCTCAACTTCAAGTTACCCTACACAAATTATATTTGGAATCTGATCAGCACTCCTTTTTTCCTTCTAGAGGAACCCCTTTCTTTGGGAATTGAAGACCACTCTGATCAAGATATATTATACGTAAAATGGAAGAGGTAACACTAGATTCTTCTTACTTACTTACTTAAATGAAATGATTCTCCTATACTTCTACCAAGAGGCCCAGTGATTCATAAAGGAAATATTTACACTTGGCACACAGAACTATTTCTCTGTACATCTTAACTAAATAAAGTGAGGGTGGAAAAATTAACTCCTCACATCCTCACATGATGATTATCTGATAAGCGGAGTAGGCTTACATAGAGCTTATGTCAACACTAATTTGAGAAGCTAAGAGAAATATAATCAAACAAAACAGGAATGCCATGAGCTGATGTAGTTTATGTAAAGAGCATGCACTGTACGCGGTTCTCTGTTCTCATCTCACTTTTTTTCCTTTGCACTATTTGCCTAGATTAACTGCTCCTTTACACCTATCATGGAAAAAGACTGTTTATGTATGGGGACTATAAACTATAACTCTACCCTTTGAGACATTGATGCTTTAAGACTGGTCACAGACAGTCAAAGATTTATATATAAATGTTCCATGTGTGAAAACTGATAAGGGGTGCCCTGGCTGCCTGGAGCAGTTTGTGTGTTAAAGGAGAAGACATCACCTGATAATTGGAAGTAATGCTGTTGAGTATCACTTTTATTTGTGAAGTCCTAAGGACAGGACAGCAAGATCATCAACTATATAGGCAACATTTATTACCTGCCCTGCTGTAATAATCCTGCCTGCAAAAATCCTCTGAAATCCATAAAAGTATTCATTGTGCCAAACAGGAATTGTTTTTTGTGGAAGAAGTTCAGATACAGCTGTCTATGGTTCTTTCTGGGACAAAGGGCAGTTTATAAAGCCAGAAGAGCTGTACTGCAATGCATGTGTTCTTGTGCATTCAGGTGTCTTGTAAAATAAGAATTAGTAACAAAAAGCAAGAGTTTGGATTGTTACATATAATCTCATTATTTTCTAAGATAGAGAAAGTTAACTCAAAACTTCTAACTAGATGGCTCTCCACACCAGCCAAACTTCTGCACTCCTCAACTTACAGCTGAGGAGCTTGTGTTATGATAGCGACACAGGCGAACATATTTGGTGGTATCGCCCATCCATTAAACCTTTTTGGAGGGAGATATTTTCATTGATAGCTAAGATTCAGGGATCTACTATTGAACCAACTCTCTGGTCAGTGTTATTTCATTATACAAATAAATCAACAGGTCTAAATAAGCATTCTATCACTCTGCATCTTAATGCTGCTAAATCTCTCATACCCACACATTGGAAACAAGTCCTCTGTTCCCTCTGTCATTTAGTGGTTCCAGAAAATACACAATACAGTATACGCCTTATGGAAGAACTCACAGGTGTTAAACATGTTATCCCTAATCGACATAGCAAAATATGGGCTTTCTGGTTCATTTTCATTATCTCTACTATTTACCTTGCTATTGTCTCTAAAATTACATAATATTAATTCATGTACATTGGTATACATTACACTGGATTTATCATATTATATTTGACAAAAGGTTAAGATCTGTGCTGTCAGAGTATTCTGTTGTTACTCTTTTTTTTTTAACTTTCAACATTTTTATTACGTAGTCAACCAGCATTTTACAGATTACAAGTATGTGAATATGATCTGTAATATAATTGTAATATTACAATATTTTTAAGTAATAACAAGGTAAAACACATAAAGGAGAGAAGTCTTCAAGTATAAACGTAGTCAAACATTAGGATTGCATTTACATATAACAAACTTGTTTATCCCATTGGGTATCATGGCTTTATACTAGCATTCCTTAGAAAATGTTCTCTTTCCTACTTTAGGATTTTTCCCATATTTGGGGTAAGTGGAGAGAGTCCTATAGAAAAAGGCTATACCTTTAGGTGTCAAATCATTATGAGATGTGTGAAGAGAAAGTGGTCACACACCAAACGATGACTTGATAGTAGAAAAGGGTTTATTGTACAAAAATAGATGCAAGGTACAACATAATGGGAGTGGTAGACGCGTTTCACATGACCAACAGCTTAGTGAACAAGCACGCTGTTGGTCGTGTGAAACACGTCTACCACTTCCATTCTGTTGTACCTTGCATCCGTTTTTGTACAATAAACCCTTTTCTACTATAATTTGGTGTGCGGCCACTTTCTCTTCATATTACTGTTTGTGGTGGCAATCCGAGGTCCAGCACCCACGACTGATTGTGAATATAGATTCACCTGAGCGGTGTACATCTTCCTTCCTTTATGAAATGTAAAATAGTTCCATATTACTAATGTAAAGTCAATTCCCTTATCTGGATTAAATTGTCTCAAATGGTCGTATCTGTGCAGTTTATTAACTAATATCTCTTAATTTGATAAAAGAAGATTATCATAAAAGTTACCTCCTTGATTAATCCTTTTACTCATCAAAAATCGAGCTTTAGAATAAACTAAGGTTCTCAGCAGAATAGGTATAATGTATAGTGTAGATAGCCCCAAGGGGAAGGGGCTACCTATAGCGCTTGCTGGGGATGTGCAATATAAATATAGTTAAAGTGCTGTCAGTGCATCAAATTATATATGGTACTGCACTTTATGGTATAAAGTGAGATGAGTGCATCTGTAGTGCTAGATGATTTTGATGACAGTGCAACAAAACAATAAATATATGCAGATTTGATGGGCACACCTAGAGTGCAAATATTTGAAACTGGATACTTAGTAAATCAAGGTAATAATATAACATAGAACAGCAAATAACTACAATATGAGTAATGCAAATTTTAGTGCACTGCTATAAATGATTAATATTGTTCCATATGTGCTCAAAAATAGTTCATATAGCTCCTTATAAAAAATCAAGAAAAATCAAACAGAAAGTTCTTGACTTGTAGTCTTCTAGGTAATTTCTGAGTGCAATAAAGTGCAGGTGCTCTGTGTTCAATTCCAAACTGTCTCGTGATGGTACTCTTTCCACTGTGGGTAATAATGAGAAAACACACTCACCAGACAAAATGGGTCTTAAATACCACAAGGGATGTTGTGCCTCGATCCTCAGAGATGGCAGCTCCTAATCCCATCCATCCATGCGTCCGGGCGGTTTATGGAATAAAAAAGGGGCTCCAGATGGTGTGTTATCATTTAAAAGAATTTTTTATTGTTGTCCACAATGTTAAAACAAAGAAAAACACAGTAAACGCCAGCAGAATGGAGCCTGCGGGTGGAGAGCGGTGATTACCATACTGGGTTCCACCCGGTTCCTGTGATGTATACGGCGTGCATTCCACCTTACGCGCGTTTCGTCATAACGTTGACGTCTTCAGAGATGGAAGGCAGCGTATCACGGAGCCTCTTATTAGCAATCCCTGCCCCTCACTCCACCCCGTCAACAACTTTCAGGAAACAGATGTCCGTGAGCGTCCCCGCTTCCTGGATACGATACAGCGGGAGCATCCACGTCCACCATCCCTGCTTCAATTCACAATTGGTATTCCAGTAAGACCCCACATAAAATATAGTAATATGAGCATTATATAGATAAATATCTGATGACGGCTAATTCCCTCTGTGCATACATTCAAAATATTAGTGCGGGCAAAATATGTGCGATTATCTTTTAGTGTCCGATTCTCTCCATATGTAAATGGAAAGCCATATCAGGTTCACATTAATGCAATCTTATTTAAATAATGCTACAGTAATCTATACAATCATTAGCACATATAGACATAATCTTAGGCAATCAAAGTCACATACAAAATAAATGATCACAGACAGAATGAATGAATCTCCCATTACACTTACATGGTAATAATCTGCTAAGATGTCCAAAAGCACGGTTAAGAATCTCACGGTAATAGGTATTGGTTATTATTTAAGCATTCCTAATATTATGAGGTGGGCAATATGTAAATATATGTAGTGATACCCAAAATCTAAAATTGGTCTTATATGCACTTAATTATTGATAAAGGAGATGTGTTCAGGTTTGAACATGTGAATACTCCCATGGGTATACTAGGGTGGGTATATATTTATATTCATTTAAGAGGATGTAATTTTATAAAGTGGGCAATGTTGAGATAGATTTATAAGATATGGGTAAATACATGTATTTTAAAATGTTTGATACATTTTGGTATAGTGAGTGTAGATAGATTTAAACATATAAATAATAGGTATAATGCCTGATTCACCTAGATGGTGAAATCGTAAAGAGAGAAATTTCCTGCCAACAATGTAGATTTAATGGATAGTAATTTAGTAATAATTACCTTAGGGAACAATGTATATGCTATGGCTAAAGCAAACAAGTCATTACCTTTAGTAGACTCCTTTTTAATGAATATCAAAATTAATTATTAGTAGAAAAGAACCAGTATTTAATTAGGTCTAAAAGCGTAGCGTAATAGTTCTTTTGGAACTCTTTGACCATTATACTTCTAACAAACACATTTATTCAAGAGATTTACTGTGTTAGTGATCTTTATGAGACTGCTGCATGGCATTTGTAATGTAAATGTCCTTTGGACTTTAATTGGTCACCTTGTTGTTGCATATATATTCTTTTACTGCAAAACTCTTTGATAAACATACAGTATATTAAACATAAAAATTAAGATGCATTGGCTTTCTACACATAAAGAAATTCGTCTTCTACAATGTGTTTCAGCACAACTCGCAGAGAATATATACTGTATCTATGTGTTGCACTATAATGAAGGTGAATTTAGAAGGAAAGGGGTTGCACCTACCCCTAATCACTTCAAAAAAATCAATGGGGCATGGCTGCCCCTTAAGTGTAACACAACACTTGAAAAGTGAGAAATGATAAAAAAGAAAATTAAGGTGGTACACCACTAAATTGGTATGCATCATCATGTGTCTGGGTGATTTTTAACCACTTCTGGAGTAGAAGGATTTGCCCCCTTAATGACCAGGCCATTTTTTGCGATTCAGCATTGCGTTACTTTAACGGACAATTGCATACAATTGCATAAAATGTATGTCCTTTTTTCCCACAAATAGAGCTTTCTTTTGGTGGTATTTGATCACCTGTGCAATTTTTATTTTTGTGCGCTATAAACAAAAAAGGAGCGACAATTCTGAAAAAAAAAAAAAACAATATTTTTCGCATTCTATTATTTAACATTCCCCCCCCCCCAAAAAAAAGTAAAAATCAATCAAATTTTTCCACCCCTTTAGGCCAATATGTATTATGCTACATATTTTTGGTAAAAGAAAAAAAACGCAATAAGCGAATTTTGATTGGTTTGAGCAAAAGTTATTGCGTCTACAAACTAGGGGAAAGATTTATGTCATTTTTATTTATTTATTTTTTCTTACTAGTAATGGCGGCGATCTGCGATTTTTAGCGGGACTGCTACATTGCGGCAGACAGATCAGACCCCTAGCTGACATTTTTTACACTTTTGGGGGGACCAGTGACATTACTACAGTAATCAGTGCTAAAAATATGCACTGTTACTGTAATAATGACACTGGCAGGGAAGGGGTTAACCTAGGAGCGATCAAAGGGTTAAGTGTGAGCCTAGGGGAGTGTTTTCTAACTGCAGGTCTTCCTATAGACAACATCTAGCTATAAGACATTCAGACATCCAATAAATTTTTCATCAGTGGATTCATTAGAACGGAGTCTCTTTCTCGGGTCTCAGTGCTATCTGTATTCCATTGGTCTGATCCATAACTAAGTGCAATTTAGAATTCTTCAGAAATTCCCCAACACCTAAACAAACCAATTATCATGACTTTTTCGCTATCATTCACAAGTTGATGTTATGTGACATGTTGCTGAATGTGGGAACAGGCAAAAAATATTTAATCTCTTTTTTTAATGAAGATATGTGCAATTTCATATGATCAATTTTAAGTGATGCCTCCCACACCTCTGATGAAGGACAGTGTTACTCTCCGCAACGCGTCAGGAGTTTCTGCTGTATCATTCTCCTTACAGCTGGTGCATCACTTGTTCATTGGCCAATTTTTTTTATGTGATGTCAAATGTTTCTATGTATCCTGCATTTATTTTGTAATTGTCAATTCTTTTACTAATTTTTAATCAATATGTTCAATAAAACATATAGTTTTTTAACATATATAGTATCTCACAAAAGTGAGTACACCCCTCACATTTTTATAAATAGTTTATTATATCTTTTAATGTGACAAAAGTGAAGAAATTACACTGTGCTACAATGAAAAGTAGTGAGTGTACAGCTTGTATAACAGTGTAACTTTGCTGTCCCCTCAAAATAACTCAGCACACAGCCATTGATGTCTAAACAACAAAAGTGAGTACACCCCTAAGTGATAATGTCACAATTGGGCCCAAAGGGTCAATATTTTGTGTGGCCATCATTATTTTCCAGCACTGCCTTAACCATCTTAGGCATGGAGTTCACCAGAGCTTCACAGGTTGCCACTGGAGTCCTCTTCCACTCCTCCATGATGACACCACAGAGCTGGTGGATTTTAGAGACCTTGCGCTCCTCCACCTTCAATTTGAGGATGCCCCACAAATGCTCAATAGGGTTTCGGTCTGGAGACATGCTTGGCCAGTCCATCACCTTTACACTCAGCTTCTTTAGCAAGGCAGTGGTCATCTTGGAGGTGTGTTTGGGGTCTTTATCATGTTGGAATACTGCCTTGCAGCCCAGTCTCCGAAGAGAGGAGATCATGCTCTGCCTCAGTATGTCACAGTACATGTTGACATTCACAGTTCCCTCAATTAACTGTAGCTCCCCAGTGCCAGCAGCACTCATGCAGCCCCAGACCTTGACACTCCCACCACCATGCTTGACTGTAAGCAAGACACACTTGGCTTTGTACTCCTCACCTGGTTACCGCCACACAAGCTTGACACCATCTGAATCAAATAAGTTTATCTTGGTCTCATCAGACCACAGGACATTCCAGTTCCAGTAATCCATGTCCTTATTCTGCTTGTCTTCAGCAAACTGTTTGGGAGCTTTCTGGTTCCTCATCTTTAGAAAAGGCTTCCTTCTGGGACGACAGCCATGCAGACCAATTTGATGCAGTGTGCGGCGTATGGTCTGAGAACTGACAGGCTGACTCCCCACTTCTTCAACCTCTGCAGCAATGCTGACAGTACTCATACGTCTATTTCCCAAAGACAACCTCTGGATATGATGTGCACTCAACTTCTTTGGTTGACCATGGCAAGGCCTGTTCTAAGTGGAACCTGTCCTGTTTAACCGCTGTATGGTCTTGGCCACCGTGCTGCAGCTCAGTTTCAGGGTCTTGGCAATCTTAGCAAAATTCTTTTTTTTTCAGATCCTTAGTTCTTTACCATGAGGTGTCATGTTGAGCTTCCAGTGACCAATATGAGAGAGTGAGAGCGATAACACCAAATTTAACACACCTACTCCCCATTCACACCTGAGACCTTGTAACACTAACGAGTCACATAACACCGGGGAGGGAAATGGCTAATTGGGCCCAATTTGGACATTTTCACTTAGGGGTGTACTTTTGTTGCCAGAGGTTTAGACGTTAATGGCTGTGTGTTGAGTTATTTGGAGGGGACAGCAAATTCACACATTTTTAATAAAATATTTACAAAAATGTGAGGGGAGTACTCAATTTTGTGAGATACTGTACATTTTTTTTCTTACTTGTACTTTTAATATCCCAACCACTCAGGGGAATTTTTTTCTTTATGTTACACAAGGGATGTGGCACAAGCAGAGTTTTTACCATCATTAATTATTTGATGCCCCACCAAGAGGTAAGCAAGTCAGAGTCCAGTAGCAGATAAGCAGGCAGGGATCAAGCAGAAGCATAGTCCGTAAACAACCTGAAGGTCAGTAACGAATGGTTGCAGGTTGAGATTAAGCAATGATATTGGCTGGAGAGAGCACAATAATCTGTCAAACAGGAGGTGCTGAGACATGGCTGAAATTAGGAAGTTCATGAGGAGCAAAGAGTTCAAGGTTTAAGACAAATAAGGTTCAAGCAGGATTATTCAAGGAATTCTTCAGGGAAGCATTCAGCATTCTAGGTGGTTCAGCAACAAAAGTCATTGCCAGACACAGCAGAGGTCCCCGGTTTAGGTCCAGACATGGGCGTCCGCAGGGAGGGGCAAGGGAGGGCGAGTGCCCCCCCTGGAATGTCAACTTCCTTCCTTCCATCCAGTCTCCAGTCAGAAGTGCACTGTTTTAATTGTGCCCGCCGCCGTGCAATGCAGCCGATCGCTGCCAAGGGGTGCGCACGGGGGCGGGATCAGGCTTTAATGTTTTCTAAATAGTTTCAACGGAGAGACAATGGGCGGAGCAGGGTGGAGTAATGATCGGCTGGAGAGGCAGAGCTGGAGTGCGGGGCGGAGTTCCGATCCGAGCCGAAACCAAGGGGAAACTCGTTTCTTAGGGGAAACAGATATCGGCACAACACCTGCTCCCTCCTCTCCTCTCTCTTATTGTCCTCCTCTCCCTTCCGAGTCCGACAGCAGTAGGGGGGCGGGCCGGGCTGAGGATGGAAGTCTGGAGGGCGGAGCTGAGGCCCGCAGAGGAGAGGAACCTGGAGGACTTGGAGAGAGAGGCAGTGGCAGGACGAGAGCTACACAGAGATATACAAGTGAGGCGCCGCGTGAGACTGACAGTGAGTGACTGTGAGAGACCAGTGAGAAAAGCAAGTAAGTCACTGTCACTCACAGGAGAATTTCAATTGAATGGCATGATGAACAGAGCACTGCACTTCCCCTGCCCTGGCTGTACCTGTACTCCTCCTGCTTCCTCTGGCCTGGTGCATAATATCCCACCAAATTCATCCCATTCCATTCCCTGGGGTTAAAATTGAATAGAGGACTGCCCCTGGCCCTGACTCACAACATTTTGATTTGAAGCCAGGGAAGGATATTAACCCTAGGGAATGAAATGGGATACATTTGGTGGGTTATGTTATGCACCAGGCCAGAGAAAGCAGGAGGAGTACTGCTTATGCACCAGAGGCAGGAGGAGAGACTTTCCTTGTCCGCTCTCAACGCTGCCTCAGCCTACATTCACATTGGTCCGATTTGACATGTCAAATCGCATGTCAAATTGAAGCCAATTGCCGGCAATGGCATCGCCGAAATCGGTGCAATGCGATTCCCAAAAGTAGTTTCTGTACTACTTTTGGCGATTTGGGGGGCAATTTCCATAGACATCTGTGCAGGAACCCGCACAGATGTCTGTGAAATCCCCACTGAAGTCAGACTAAAACACTGGCTTGAAATAGTGTCAGTTCAGCTGATGGTCCCCAGCCACCCGGGATTGTCAAGGAGACGGGTGTTCTGTCAAACAGAAAGGGAAAGATTGTGTGTTCTTAGTAATCAGGAACAGCGATCTCTCTCTTCCTGCAGTCAGTCCACTCCCCCTACAGTAAGCAAGCACTCCCTAGGAGCACACTTAACCCCTTGATCGCCACTGTATTGGTGTCAATGGTCCCCAAAAAGTGTCACTTAGTGTCAGATTTGGCAGCCGCAATGTCGCAATCCCGCAAAAAATTGCTGATCACCACCATTACTAATAAAAATAATAAAAAATAAAAAAGTCCAAATCCTTCCGGTCCAGAAGGGGTTAACCACTTCAGCCCCGAAAGGTTTTACCCCCTTAATGACCAGACCATTTTTTGCAAAACGGCACTGCGTTGATTTAACTGACAACTGCGCGGTCGTGCAATGCTGTACCCAAATAAAATTGACGTCCTTTTTTTCCCACAAACTGAGCTTTTTTTTGGTGGTATTTAATCTCCCGTGCGTTTTTTTGATTATGCGCTATAAACAAAATAAGAGCGACAATTTTGAAAAAAAAAAAAAACTATATTTTTTACTTTCTGCTATAAAACATTCCCAATAAAAAAATTTAAAAAATCAAATTGTTTTTATCAATTTAGGCCAATTTGTATTCTTCTACATATTTTTAGTAAAAAAAAATCACAAAAAGCGTATAATAATTGGTTTGCGCAAAAGTTATCGCGTTTACAAACTACGGGGTATATTTTTGGACTTTTACATTTTTTTACATTTTTTATTAGTAATGGTGGTTATCAGCGATTTTTATCTGGACTGCGACATTGCGGCAGACAAATCTGACACAGGGTGACACTTTTTGGGGACCAGTGACACCAATACAGTGATCAGTGCTAAATAATATGCACTGTTACTGTATAAATGACACTGGCAGGGAAGGGGTTAACACTCGGGGTGATCAAGGGGTTAAATGTGTGTCCCTAGTGTGTTTTCTTACTGTGTGGGGGATGGGTAGAACACAGGCAGAGAGAGATCGGTAATTCAACTTCACTGAATAGTCAGATCCCTCTCTGCCTGTCTGACAGGAGAGCCGCCTTGTATTGTTTACATACAAGGCGGCTATCCTGTCAGTGTCACTGACGATTGCGGGAGGCCGGCGGCGATCGAGCCGCCTCCTCCCCTTACCTGCCTCCTGCTGTTTCTAAACATGTGTTTTTTTTTATAATACAGTTGTAATGCCTTCAATGTGTATATGAATAATGTGGTGCATTCAATAGTGTAAACATAAAAACAGATTAGAAACTGCTAATCAGACAATTTGCAGCTTGATCCTTCTATTTTGCATCAGGTTTCTCAAACCTTTGCATGCCTGCGCTTTATGAGATAATGACTAAGCCCCTCCCCTTCGTGACATTGTCAAAAAGAGGCGGAGCATGGATGACCTTAAAATTATGCCCCCCCCCCTGAAAAAAGTTCTGCGGATGCCCATGGGTCCAGACCCTGACACCGGGCAGGGTTTCAGCCACTGAATGCTTACTTTTGGATACACAACAAGGTACTAGAACTGTGGCACAATATGTATGCTATAGAGTTTCATATACTGGCTGCTGAGACTAAGTGGGATGCTGGTGCTCTTTGTGCAGCTTTTCACAGAGTTCTGATGTATAAAGATCTTCCAAAAAAACTTGAAAAGTTCATAGAGCTGTGTGTTTGTCTGGATGTCCAGTATCATGAAAGATATCGGGAGAAATTATGGACTCACAAGCTATCTAGGCCAGTTTATCATTTAGCTCCTAACTTCCAACCATCACCCAAATCTAAATCTGAAACTTCAGTTAATTCCATGACACCTGTAGTGCCCGTGGTGTCACGATCTAGCCTGCAGATTGTTTGTGAAATTCTTCCTCCTTGCTGCAGGGTTCTGATAGATCTGTGACTCCATTTCACAAGTGGTGTTTGGCTTCTTTGTTCACCACTGTGGTTTTATATCCTTTTCCCTTCTATTACTTCCTGGGTCATCTCCCTGTTTGCTTCCCTATATATACACATGTGCTCAGTGCAGTGCTTCTTGCCTGAACAACTTCCCAGTTCTCTGAGCTCCTGGTTGTTACTGCCTGTATACCCTGTGTCTGACTATCCATGTACCGATCCTAGCTTTGTCTGTTGTTGTGCTTGTCTGCCGCCCGCCCAGGCCTCGACTTGTTTCCTGGTTTTCCCTTCAGTCTCCTGTTGTACTCTGCACTTACTAAGTAGTGTCCGCATTCCCAGTTGGGCATACCTGGGGACTGCGACCTGGTTCCAGCTTGCTGCAAGGCCATGCCCACCATCAGGGGCCCTGGTGAAGAAGCAGGCTGGGGCTTAGACTCCGCACCTTGCGGAACCAGCAGTTGGTGAACTACAAGGGCTCACTATTACAGACAAAAACTAGAAAAAATCCCAACTCAACTCGCCAACCAGTTTGCTTACCAACCGAATTAACCTGTCTAACATTATGCGTTAAAAACAGGAGTTTAGTTAGCACACATTTGCAAACACATGCGTAAGCTGCAGGGCCACTTCACAGCACCCTGTATTACCTGCAGTCCTAACTCCTGTAAATCTAGGAGAGTCTCCACAGTGAGAGCACATGCATTCTAATAGATAGATAGGGGGGCAGGTGAGCCTGGAGGTGGCCCACCCTCCTTAAAGGCACGGAGCATAATGGACGCCCAGCACATAGCACGATGGCAGAAAAGGCATCCAGTCTGTCCCCTCACCAATATACATCAATAACAAACAAAATGGCCCCTGCCCACACCTATAACTGGCCTTCACAGCAAGGAGCACATGGAAGGCAGCTTATGCATGCGTTTGCAAATGTGTGCTAACTAAATGCATTTTAATGTTTTTAATGCATACTGTTAGACAGGTTATTTTGGGTTGGTAAGCAAACTGGTTGTCGAGTTTAGCTGGGAACTTTTCTGTTTTTTGTCTTGCATGCATTGGCCTTCCATGTGCTCCTTGCTGTGAAGGCCAGTTATAGGTGGGGGCAGGGGCCATTTTGTTTGTTTATCACTATTACAGATTATTGACACATGGAAGTTAGCTGTCTCCACCTTACTGAAGCAGAGAGACAAAACACGCTCATTGGGCCTATGCCTCTATGTGGACTGAAAGGACATATGTTAACCATCCAGTAAAAAGGAGGGTCTAACCCATGTTGGAGGAGCTAGGTTAGACCTTACAAGTCCTTCCTCCAAAACTAGGATCACGGTACCTGCAATTTTCCATTCAGGCTCAAACTCTGTATCCTGTGAGGCTTTTGTGGATTCTAGAGCAGCTGGTATATTTCTAGATCACACTTTTCAGGAAAAACAATAAAAGATACTAAGATAAAAAGTAATTATATTGTTTCCAAACCAATATCCCTCAATACTCTGAATGGACAACCATTACGAAAAGTCACAGTGGAATTTGAGACCACTACAGTCACCATTCAGGTTGGTGCACTTCATAAGGAGGAAATTATCCTATATCTGACTGACTATCCATTCCTTCAAGTTATTCTTAGGTAACCATGGTTACAACAACACAACCCTTCTTTTGACTGGGTTAATGGAGAACTAACCTCCTGGGGTTGCATTGTCAGCAGACCTGTCATCCCAAAAGACTACTGTATCTCACAGTCTATTGGCTTCTGTGACTATACCTCTAACCTTGCCTCAAGAATACCACATCTTTGCAGATGTGTTTTGCAAGAAAAAAAGTTTCTATCCCAACATCATTCTTTTGATTGTGCAATCAACCTGATCACTGGAGAACCTCTTCAGAAGGGAAAGAGATATCCATTGTCATGGCCTGAACAAAAGTCAATGGAAGCGTGTGTTCAGGACAACTTGGAGAGAGGTTTTATCCATCCCTCTTCTTATCAAGTAGGGGAAGGTTTTTTCTTTGTTGAAAATAAATATGAAGTCTCTGTCCATGTGTAACACACCCCAAGTAGGAGCCAGAGGTGAAAAGGGACCCCCCCCCCACCCTGCACAGCCCAGCATACCAAATATCCAGAGGCACACTCTTGGACGTACATCTCAATTATCAGAACATTCAGGGGTATGAGAGATGATTACGGCCACACACACCTACACAGGTTGAACTGGATGGACTATTATTGTCTTTATTCAACCTCAACTACTATGTAACTATGCAACACTTGAGTCAGAAAACAGTCCAGTGCTTTTTCTGTGTTTTATTTGAGGGGATAGAATTTGGATGGGGAGTAGGGGTATTATGGGATGCCAACTTGACTTTGGCACAACTTCAGGAACAACTCCTAGTATATACAGTCCTATATACAGCTCCTTTCCTTCCTCCAGCACTACACTTGTTTGCAAAATGTCCAGCAAAAAAAAAAAAAGTCTATAGAAATGGGCATTACAAGCAGGGACTCACAGCTCCTATACTTGTGGAATGTAGAGTGACACCACTAACACATTTGCTGCACTTCTTCCCATGGTCACTGGTCTCAGCACCACCTCTTTAGGCCCTGCCAGTCTTTCTGAACTTGAAAAAATTAAAAGTCCTCATTTTAAATGCTTATATGCAAAGTATTGGCCATAAATGGGGTATGGGGGCTCGGGTACTGCCCTGGGGAACATGTATCAATGCAAAAAAAAACTTTATTTAAAAAAGAGTTTTGAAAGGAGTTGTGCTTTTACTGATACTTAAAGTGATACAATAAAAATTTCCATTAAATATAGTGCCGGGGGGGGGCCCTTAGTCTGCGTCTAAAGTGGCGCATATGTACTGTGTATAGAACCTGCTGCAGCAAAACTGACATTTATAAAGAAAACAAAAATGACATTTAAATGGATTTTTCCTGCAAGCCTTTCTGGCTGTGGTTGGCTGTGTCCAAGGGACATGGCGATGACAGATTCTTCGCGATGCGTGCCCAAGGGGGAGCGTGCAGGAAGTGTGTTCCTAAGAGGACATCCCTGGACACCATCCGGGCAAAGAAAGCCTGCACTGTAGCCATCGTTTGGCAATAGCACAGACGGGAACTAGTTAAAAACGATATCAGCTGTAGGTGGCATCTATCCTAACAGTGTGTAGACATGGCACAATGATTTTGTCAACAACTCTAATTTTGTTTATTACTCTCACATCATGGGCCATACATTAAGTTATTATCAGACCACTAGATTACGTAGTATTATGTCAAGTGTTATGACAGTTACAGTGTAACTGCACCTTATCTTAATCTAAAATAATTCCATATCACAGATTTCCCCCAAAAAACTTTATTCCATTTTCTAAAGAACCAAAGGTTGTCTAAACCAATTCTAATATACATATATATATATATATATATATATATATATATCCTTAGTAAAATTATCAACATCATATGACAAATTAATACTGAGTGATAATCTCAATATCACACCCTAGTTTCAAACACACATTCAACATTGTACGCAAATTACATTTATATCATTTTTTTTTAAACAAAAATAGAGCATTGTTTTGGTGGTATTTTATCACCACTTTTTTTTATTTTTTACTATATATTTTTTTATTTTTTGCTATATAAATGAAAGTAGACCAAAGTTTATGAAAAAAAAAAAACAAAAACAATATTTTCTACTTTCCGTTATAAAATATATTCAGTAACATCTTTTTTTTTTCATAAATTTATAAGCCAAAATGTATTCTGCTACATGTCTATGAAAAAAAAAATCTCAATATGTGAATATTAATTGGTTTGTGTGATAGTTACTATCTGTGGTATTCATTAAAAGTGCTGCACAGTAAGTGCTGTACTAATTAAAATATTCAGTGATAAATAAATAAATTCATAAGATACAGTGCCTTGCGAAAGTATTCGGCCCCCTTGAACTTTGCGACCTTTTGCCACATTTCAGGCTTCAAACATAAAGATATAAAACTGTAATTTTTTGTGAAGAATCAACAACAAGTGGGACACAGTTATGAAGTGGAACGAAATTTATTGGATATTTCAAACTTTTTTACCAAATAAAAAACTGAAAAATTGGGCGTGCAAAATTATTCAGCCCCCTTTAGTTAATACTTTGTAGCGCCACCTTTTGCTGCGATTACAGCTGTAAGTTGCTTGGGGTATGTCTCTATCAGTTTTGCACATCGAGAGACTGACATTTTTGCCCATTCCTCCTTGCAAAACAGCTCGAGCTCAGTGAGGTTGGATGGAGAGCGTTTGTGAACAGCAGTTTTCAGCTCTTTCCACAGATTCTCAATTGGATTCAGGTCTGGACTTTGACTTGGCCATTCTAACACCTGGATATGTTTATTTGTGAACCATTCCATTGTAGATTTTGCTTTATGTTTTGGATCATTGTCTTGTTGGAAGACAAATCTCTGTCCCAGTCTCAGGTCTTTTGCAGACTCCATCAGGTTTTCTTCCAGAATGGTCCTGTATTTGGCTCCATCCATCTTCCCATCAATTTTAACCATCTTCCCTATCCCCGCTGAAGAAAAGCAGGCCCAAACCCTGATCCTGCCACCACCATGTTTGACAGTGGGGATGGTGTGTTCAGGGTGATGAGCTGTGTTGCTTTTACGCCAAACAGTTTCATCTGACCAGAGCACCTTCTTCCACATGTTTGGTGTGTCTCCCAGGTGGCTTGTGGCAAACTTTAAACTACACTTTTTATGGATATCTTTAAGAAATGGCTTTCTTTTTGCCACTCTTCCATAAAGGCCAGATTTGTGCAGTATTAGACTGATTGTTGTCCTATGGACAGAGTCTCCCACCTCAGCTGTAGATCTCTGCAGTTCATCCAAAGTGATCATTGGCCTCTTGGCTGCATCTCTGATCAGTCTTCTTCTTGTATGAGCTGAAAGTTTAGAGGGACGGCCAGGTCTTCGTAGATTTGCAGTGGTCTGATACTCCTTCCATTTCAATATTATCGCTTGCACAGTGCTCCTTGGGATGTTTAAAGCTTGGGAAATCTTTTTGTATCCAAATTCCGGCTTTAAACTTCTCCACAACAGTATCTCGGACCTGCCTGGTGTGTTCCTTGTTTTTCATGATGCTCTCTGCTCTTTAACCACTTAAGCCCCGGAAGATTTTACCCCCATTCCGACCAGGGGGTATTTTGCCATTCGGCACTGCGTGAATTTAACGGACAATTGCGCGGTCGTGCGACTCTGTACCTAAACAAATTTGGCGCCCTTTTTTTCCCACAAACAGAGCTTTCTTTTGGTGGTATTTGATCACCTGTGCGATTTTTTGATCACGCGCTATAAACAAAAAAAGAGCGTCAATTTTGCAAAAATAGCAATATTTTTCACATTTTTTTATATGAAATTCCCCCATAAAAAAATTTAAAAATCAAAATTTTTTAACATTTTCGGCCAATTTGTTTTATGCTACCTATGTGTGGTAAAAAAAATTGCAAAAAGCGTATTTTGATTGGTTTGCGCAAAAGTTATCGCGTTTACTAACAAAGGGAAAGATTTTTGTCATTTTTGTTGTTTTTTTAACGCGTAATGGCGGCGATCTGCGATTTTTTTTGCGGTACTGCGACATTGGGGCGGACAGATCGGACCCTTGACTGACATTTTTGACACTTTTGGGGTTACCAGTGACATTTCTACAGTAATCAGTGCTATACATATGCACTGTTACTGTAAAAATACACTGGTAGTGAAGGGGTTAACTTTATTTGGGAGGGAGGGGCTGTGTGTGTCCCTAGGGGCGTTCTTTCTACTGTGATTGGCTGTGGCTTGAGCTGTAAGGACACTGATCAACGGATCTACATAGTAGATCCGTGTGATCAGTGTCTTTACACCGAGGAGAATGACAGGTCGCTTGTTTACACAAGCTGCCTGCCTTTCTCCCTCTCCCCCGCCGATCGCCGAGTGACCGGCGGACATCGGGTCCGCTGGTCACACGCGCGGGGGGGTCCGTGACCACGCAGGAGCGGGAGCGCGCCTCCGGGGGCGCGCGCTCGCTCCCTAGACCCTCACAAGCTAGTGACGTAGCCCTACGTCACTTTGCCTGTGAGGGGCTGACTGCCGACGTAGATCGGCGTTAGGCAGTCGGCAAGTGGTTAAACGGACCTCTGAGACTATCACAGTGCAGGTGCATTTTTTACGGAGACTTGATTACACACAGGTGGATTCTATTTATCATCATTAGTCATTTAGGTCAACATTGGATCATTCAGAGATCCTCACTGAACTTTTGGAGAGAGTTTGCTGCACTGAAAGTAAAGAGGCTGAATAATTTTGCACGCCCAATTTTTCAGTTTTTTATTTGTTAACAAAGTTTGAAATATCCAATAAATTTCGTTCCACTTCATGATTGTGTCCCACTTGTTGTTGATTCTTCACAAAAAATTAGTTTTATATCTTTATGTTTGAAGCCTGAAATGTGGCAAAAGGTCTCAAAGTTCAAGGGGGCCGAATACTTTCGCAAGGCACTGTATCTTATGAATTTATTTATTTATCACTGTATATAACAACACATAAATCATCATAAACAAAATAAAAAGTGATAGCGATATCAATGAAAATAAATAGTGAATGATTATAAAAATTGATGAGAAGGTGATGTATGATCCCAATCACCAGTGCTGTGAAAATTGTTGAAACAATATAACAGCTTGTCAGATGTGTCACCTCCACTCTTGTGACCCCCTAATGGGTTGGTTTCACACCTCACTGAATGTGACCTCGCAATTAAGCTTGGTCTAAAAGAGCTGGATGGTTTTCCTTTATTCCTCATTTAATCCAAGGTCCCAGTGTTGGATATATAGCTCCAGTAACTCTCTCACATATGGGGAGAAACATAAAAACATGGTGCAAAAAATATATGGGAAAATCAGCTTTATTAAAAAACGTAAATTCACACACATGTAGTTGGTGCTTGAGCGCACCAATCTATCCCAGCAGGAAATATAATGATGGTATATGTGTATATGACGGATGGCCGAGCGCAGACTCTCTCCAGTGGGATCCGTTCCAGCATACCTGCCACTGTGGAATACTCCGACCACAGACACTCGTCTGGCCCCTCCCCTATGCCTCATGTCACAAGGGACTACGTGCCTTCTTCAGGAGGATCTGATTGGTCGGTTGATCGGCTGTGGTTTATATGGAATAATGCAGGCGCCATTTTCTAGTAGACTTGAGGGCACCGCCATATTATTGTGAACATGTGTACAGTATCCGAATGTCCAGTGGCTGATTTAACTCTAATTACTGTGAATATGTCAGTGATGAACAACATCCTAGGAGTGTGCTTGGCCATACCTCTTACATCGAGATACATTTTACATTAACCAAAATTTGAAATACACATAACAATAATATGAACATGATATGTGCAGAGGAAACTGACTAAAAATTATATAATTTAAAAATTTGTAAAATTTAAAACCAAAGACAAAATTGGAGCATATCCAGCTTTATATTGAGCTTAAATAAATATATAATTAATAAAAAATATTTATATTATATTATGAATTGGAATTTATATATGGGGAATAGTAGACCTGATAGAATAGGTATATATTTATTAAAAGGGCACATCATAATAATATATGTGTAATGTATTCC